>NC_057797.1:262877162-263056412 GCF_018294505.1 Triticum aestivum | reverse complement strand
GTATATTGTGTACATATATGTTTGTGTATAAGTCCCACCTCCTGTTTCCTCTGTATAGTTGAGGTTGTGGCCCACCTCTGTACTTATATATACGTGCCTGGTGCATCGATCAATGCATTGCGATTGCACAGCCCACATCTTGTCCTTCTACATAGATGAACCACAGTCTTTGCGTCTACCAGTATGAACATCCCTCACAAAATCAGCAAGCAAAAAGTCATCATCGTCAGAGTTGGGACCTTCACTGACATGTAGTCGCTTGCGCTGAGGATCCTTTCCACCACCTTCAGCAGTTCTCTTGCCAAGACTCTTGTTCATGCCAGCAACACGTGGACTCTGCCGAGGAGTACCACCTTCCTCAACAACAGAACTCAGCCTCTTCTTCTGCAAAGCAGGCTGCTTCACTTTGACAAATTTGGCACCCTTGGCACCATCTGCAGCTCTCCTCTACTTCTCCTTCTCCCCACACTCTTTTGAGTCACTTTCGAACCTCAACTTCTTATTGCTTTGCATCTATTCATATGCACGAAGCTATTCCGAGACCATCCACTCCTGTGTAACTTCCTCTGTACCATCAACGGACTGTGGTTGTGTTTCGGACAAGATGAAACGTCTCTAGTCAAAGCTCACACCAACATCACACTTTGCAAAATAATGGTCTATCAATTGAGTAACCTCCTCAAACCCAGGCGCCCCAGCATGGAAAACAGACACTACATCAAAATGAAGTTTAACTATGGTCGTTAAAAGGTGCACAAAAAGAACAAATGCAGTACACTTAGACATATAAATGCAGTGCTCCAATCATAAGCTAAATAAAAATTAATGCATTGTACTAAAAACTTGAATAAAACAACAATCCAGTTCACACATACATATAGTGGAGTTCACATATACAAATAAATGCAGTGCTACATACACTAACTTCACGTTTGTTCCCAACAAAATGCTGGACTAGATACAGCAAGGCAACGCCAATTTGTACAACATCAAGTAAGCATCATACACAAAATAAACAAAGCATTCACATACCAGAAGGAGGGGCCACACTTATGGGAGAAGATTCAATTAGCAAATTCACTTGATGTCCTCCCTCACCACCATGATCCTTACCACCAGGACAACGAGAGCCAATTGGTGTATCATTATGACCACTGCAATCACCTACCGGATTAAAAAACAAAAATAGAAATTACAGAAGATCACATGACAAATAATGCAAAGGAATGCTGACAACTAACACAGCATAAACAAATATGCAGAATGAATTAGGAAACTAGATAAACATCAAACAAAATAAACAAAGCCAAAAAAGCACTCCACATACCCTGAACTCCTCCTCCCACTCTGCTCAGCGAAGACATGGCATTTGCCTGTAGCACAAGGACGAAGTGACAGATATAAGCAACAAAATCGGCGAAATCTGACGAAACCCTAGATGCACCTTGCTCTGCCTACAAAGCACACACGAGTATCAAGATAAAATCGCCTGCTTACGGAAAAAATACATAAGCAAAAAATGCAACAACAACTACGAGAATCACAAAACTAGACGAGGGAACGATCAAGACTGAGGCCAAGGGGAATGTACCACAAAAAAGGGGATGAACGGCGGCGGGGGCAGCAAAGGGAATGGACGGGAAAGGGCTGCGGGAGCGCAGCAGGAAGGGCTGGCGGAGCGGACGGCGATGCGGAATGCAGGAATAAGGACCTCTTGAGGGTGATGGTTCCGCGGGCAACATCGCTTTTCCTCGAGGAAGAGATGCTTCGGGAGACACTACAAGAGAGGAGAGGGGATTCTTCTCTGTCTCTCTCCCTGTGAGCGGAGCGATGGGATCGTCTGGGAGGGCCACGTACGAGGCCCGCGTGGGAAAGGGTTACATAAAACGGGCCGGCCCAAAACAGCCCGGCTAAATAAGATGGACCACATCGAAATGCACATGATGTAGTTCTCTATGAAGAACAATGAAGTTCAGACAGTAAAACAAAATAAAATACATGCAGTTTGTAAAAAAGTTAAATTCAAAAACAACGCGAGTGTTAAGATAACGCATCCAAAAAAAGTCTACCTTCAAATAAGTGCCACAACAAAAATGGGGCCCACCCCCCCCCACCCCCACCCCCTCCCATGCCAAGGACTGCAGCAAGTACACGTGAAAATAGATGCGATACGCAGCTCTAGAGAAATGCAGTGCATTTGGTTAGATGAAGCAGTACGTTATAATAAGCAATTTAGTTTCGGATTACCTATATGAATAAATACACGGTCTAGTCCACAGCGAAATACTCGTAAAATTGTGGAATACATTTTACTTTTTTCCACGGGCTGCAGCAAGGACACACAAAAAAGGTGCAGTACGCACCTATAGACAAAATGCAGTTCTTTTTGATAGACGACGCAATGATGTATGATAACCAATGCAATTCCGTGAACACGTACTATACATATAAACGTGACAAATGCCCGTTCGCACAGAAAGTGGTGGTTAAAAAATTTATTGATCAAAAATAAAATAAAAATATGTTAAAAAACCACTTTCGCATACAACCACCCAATCCGAGCAGTTCCATCGCCACAAACCCATGATCACAGACGCAACACCAACCCATGATCTGCACAACCGCATCGTCAGCGAGATCGTGCAGTTCATCCAATGCGGCCCTCCCACCTCCCCTCCCTCTCCCCTCCCCCATTAAATTCAAACCCTTGCCAAAGGCCTTCTCATCCACAACAACACAAGTATCCATTGCGCTGCCACCGAATCGCTCCATCACATCGATCTCCATAGAAAACACCAAGCCCTACTACCGGCGATGGCATTCTGCGACGAGTACAAGGACCTGGAGGCCCATGGCAACACCAAGTTGCACGTCAACCACATCAATGAAAAGAAGCAGATGGCAATCTCCCTTGCGCAGTACGAGCGCCACCTGAGGCTCCAGCGCCACAAGATCGTCGGTATTGATCTCGAGTGCAACAACGAGCCTGAAGCGACGCAGAAACCCTCCCTCATCCAACTCTCCGTCGGCAAGACTCAGTCGGTGCTACTCTTCCAACTGAGCGTTGCTGAAAGATGCACCGTCTTCGACAACTTCCTCGCTGACCCCAGGTACACCTTTGCTGGCTTCTCCATCGATGATGACAAAACCAGGCTAGTGTGCGTCAATCTGGAGGTCGCCAACTTCGTCAACATCCAGAAGGAGTGGAGGGTGCCCGAGGCAACCAAGGAGTTGGACTCCCTTGGAGACGTCTTCGGCATGCTCATCGACGACTACTACAACAACATGAAGAAGAAGATCACTAACGATGAACATAGGCGCTGGGCCACCCTGCCTCTCTCCAAGAGGCACATCGAGTACGCGGCAAAGGACGCCTATGCAGCGTACGAGATATGGAACCGCATCACCCTCACCCAGGATGGGCTTCACCGTGCAAAGCTGGAGAAGGAGGAGCCCCCCAGGAAGCGCGCCAGGAGTAGCTCGGGATGGGGAGACGCTAACTGGTGAAGAAGCAGATGGTGCCGGCCAAGAGCCAACGTTGCTAGCGTCCTTTTAGATTTATCATCAAATTTGCTTTCTATTGTTTGCTTATGTATCGTTAGTTTGCTTGTGATCATTTGATTTTGCTGAACTTAGTTTGCTTGTCATGCAGAATCGCTTGTAATGATCAACTTTGATTATGTTAGATTGCTTTCTGTTGAACTTAGTTTGTTGGTGATGAACTTGTCATACAGAATGCTTGTGATCATTTGCTTTCTGTTATTTGCTTATGTATCATTATATTCGAGCAGTGCACAAAACGGACGAAGATGCAGTGTGCAAATAGGACGCATGTAGTGCAAAATGTGTACGCATGCAGTACAGGACTCTATGGAATGCAGTGCACACATACCCAACAAACCAGTGCACACCCGTACACTAGAAAAAGGATATGTAACAGCAAAAACATGAAAAGAAAATGCGACCTATATATGTAGTGCGGAATATGTGAGCATGTAGTACAGAAACATGAGCAATGCAGTGCACAAATGATTTACTAAGCAGTGCATGCCCCTACATTTGAAAAAATATGCAAGTAGAAAAAATACAAAGAAAAAAATTGACCACCCAGGTACAACCAGGCCCCAGCCAGTCTCGTAAGAGGAAAAACAATAAAGAAAAATGCGACCAGCATGTAGTGCAAAAATGTGTAGTGTGGAATGTGTGCACATGCAGTACAGAAACATGATGAATGCAGTGCAAGATGATTTACTAAGAAGTGCACGCCCCTACATTGGAAAAAACCTAAGAGAGAAAATATTAAAAAAATTGACCACCCAGGTGCAACCGGCCCCAGCCAGTCTCTGAAGACTGCATCAACATAACTACTGGTTGGAAAGATTTTGTCCCCCAAAATGGCTTTGAGGTCGGAGAAGTGGCCATGGTGTTTTTCTACAAAGAAGAAGACTCCCTGAAGGTTACAATATTTGCACTGTAGGCTATCTAATATGAAGCAAGCCATCAATAGAATATTTCTAATGATTTTCTTATGTTGTATGCTTTGAAAATTATGTCCATCAGACACTTTGAACGATGCCTATTTAAAAGTATGCAACCTCATCTGCATCATTTTATCACCCTTTTTAAACAAGTTGCTACTGGCAGTAATGCAGTTCTCTCAAACACATAGTGCGGTCCTAAATATAAAAAAGGCAGTCCTATGAGCAGTAACAATGCAATGCGAATGGTCGACACTTTGCAGTTAACATATGATGTTCAAAAGAATTCTCATAGTATGCAGTTCAAAAAAATTGTCATAATAACTATTCAGCTAACACAAGCATATAATGGACCATCTATTCTAATAGCAGAATAGAAGATTAACCGTACTGCTAATGTAGTACGAAAGTGCATATTATGCAGTCCTCTAAAACACATAATGCAGTTTAAGAAAAGAGAAATCTCATAAGCTGCCATGACCACTGTAATGCAGCTACAACGAAGTACACTACTAACGGAAATGTAGTGCATTACAACGTATGCCGGAACTACAACAATAAAATTAAAGTAGTAGAAATCCAGACATGTGGTAGACTAACGGCGGTGCCAATTCACTCGCACTCCAATAACTCGCCTGAAAATTGTCCAACCACTAAACTATCGAAAAATACCCCACAAAAAATTATGGAACACAAGGCAACTAGACGAACAACATCAGCTATTATTTAAAAATTGCAATTCAAAAAATGAGGTTTATACCCGCAATACAATGAATTCAAACCAACAGTGGCAGTAATTACAAGATTCAAAAATGCATCGACACACAAAATCCAAAAAAATCAACAAAAATAGAGGAGCGGACGAAGCTCACCCTCCCACACAATCAAATTCACAGGAATTGAAAACTAACTGCTAAAAATTAACAAATTGTAGAGTAAACGGACCGATTAAAACGGACGGAATCAAAGAATTCCTACTAACAAACAACATTTGAGCACAAAAAAGTTGCATCCGATGAGAACACGAACGAACAGAGAACTCGTCCGCCAAATCGCTCGATTTGCAAACATTCTAGTCGCTTTTCCTGTAAATTACAAAGAATAAAGGTCAAATAAGATCCAGAAACAAATTAAATAATCCTACAACACCCGATTCCACACAGAAAACGCGGGCGGACCGCCAGAAAATGAAGTAGTTCTCCCGTGAAGCATTGCAGTGCCCAACATAAAGAGGATGCAGTTCGCTTCTGTTGAGTGTGCAGTGCGGAAGTGTTAGCAGAATAACTATTATGCTAACATTAGCAAAATAGATTGGTTGTGTGTACATGTATACATACATACATATATATATATATACATATATATATATAGATATATATATACATATATATATATATATATATCTTCAAGAAAAGTTTGGTGGTGGCGTTACCCACCGTATAGGAAGCATTAGACCCAGACACGGCGCACAATTATCGTGGCGCTCTGAAGTCAAATTCCGCATTAATGTATTCACACTTAGAGGGTAAGTCTTCATTGATTGAAGATATACGTTACTTCGTGTGTTGCATATCTAAGTCATCAACATGCATAAGCGTTAGGATGTGTGTCCAACCACATGACATTTGAGGATTCTAAGATATTTAGATCACACTGCAGCTTGCAAAATCTTTTCTCATCCAAGGGCTTTGTGAAGATATCTACCAATTTCTCTTTAGTGTTGATGTGAATTATATCAATATCTTCCTTCACGACATGATCTCTGAGAAAGTGATGACGGATTTGAATGTGCTTTGTCTTCGAGTGTTGAACTGGATTGTTGGCAATCTTGACGGTGCTTTCATTATCGCGTTACAGTGGTACATGCTTCAAGTGGATGCCATAGTACTTGAGTGTTTGCTTCATCCAGAGAAGCTGAGCGCGGCAAGATCCAGCAGCAATGTATTCAGATTCGGAAGTGGAGAGTGATACATAGTTCTGCTTCTTTGAAGACCAACAGACAAGAGATCGTCCAAGGAAGTGACATGTGCCTGATGTGGACTTGCGATCAACCTTGTAACCAGCATGATCAGCATCTGAGAATCCAAATAGATCAAACTATGATCCCTTTGGATACCATAATCCTAGTGTTGGGGTGTAAGCCAAATATCCAAGAATTCGCTTCACAGCTAAGTGATGCGATTCCTTTGGTGCCGCTTGGAATAGGGAACACATGCAAACGCTAAGCATTATATCGGGCCTAGATGCACATAAGTAAAGTAAAGAACCAATCATGGATCGGTACACCTTTTGATCGAACTCTTTACCATTGTTGTCGGGGCCCAATTGGCCTTTGGTTGGCTGATGTCTACTACACAACCTTCTTCTTGTAGACGTTGTTGGGCCTCCAAGTGCATAGGTTTGTAGGAAAGTAGAAAATTTCCCTCAAGTGGATGACCTAAGGTTTATCAATCCGTGGGAGGCGTAGGATGAAGGTGGTCTCTCTCAAACAACCCTACAACCAAATAACAAAGATTCTCTTGTGTCCCCAACACACCTAATACAATGGTAAATTGTATAGGTGCACTAGTTCGGCGAAGAGATGGTGATACAAGTGCAATATGGATGATAGATAATGGTTTTTGTAATCTTAAAATATCAAAACAGCAAGGTAACTAATGATAAAAGCGAGCACAAACGGTATTGCAATGCTAGGAAACAAGGCCTAGGGTTCATACTTTCACTAGTGCAAGGTATCTCAATAATAATAACATAATTGGATCATATAACTATCCCTGAACATGCAACAAAGAGTCACTCCAAAGTCACTAATAGCGGAGAACAAACGAAGAGATTATGGTAGGGTACTAAACCACCTCAAAGTTATCCTTTCTTATCGATCTATTCAAGAGTCCATAGTAAAATAAAACAAAGCTATTCTTTCTGTTCAATATATCATAGAGTTCGTACTAGAATAACACCTTAAGAGACAAATCAACCAAAACCCTAGTGTTACCTAGATACTCCAATGTCACCTCAAGTATCCATGGGTATGACTATACGATATGCATCACACAATCTCAGATTCATCTATTCAACAAAAACAAATAACTTCAAAGAGTGCCCCAAAGTTTCTACCGGAGAGTCAAGACGAAAATGTGTGCCAACCCCTATGCATAAGTTCACGAGCGGAACCCACAAGTTGATCACCAAAACATACATCAAGTGGATCACGTGATATCCCATTGTCACCACAGATAAGCACATGCAAGACATACATCAAGTGTTCTCAAATCCTAAAAGACTCAGTCCGATAAGATAACTTCAAAGGGAAAACTCAATTCATCACAAGAGAGTGGAGGGGGAGAAACATCATAAGATCCAACTATAATAGCAAAGCTCGCGATACATCAAGATCGTACCACCTAAAGAACACGAGAGAGAGAGAGAGAGAGAGAGAGAGAGATCAAACACATAGCTACTGGTACATACCCTCAGCCCCGAGGGTGAACTACTCCCTCCTCGTCATGGAGAGCGCCGGGATGATGAAGATAGCCACTGGACGGGGATTCCCCCTCCGGCGGGGTGCCGGAATGGGTCTAGACTGGTTTTCGGTGGCTACGGAGGCTTCTGGCGGCGGAACTCCTGATATATTCTGTTCCCCGATGTTTTTAGGGTATATTGATATATATAGGTGAAAGAAGTCAGTCCGGGGAGCTACGAGGGGCCCACAAGGGTGGGGGCACGCCCAGGGGGCAGGCGCACCTCCCTGCCTTGTGGCCACCTCGAAGCTTCCCTGACGTCTATTCCAAGTCTCGTGGATTGCTTCCGTTCCAAAAATAACTCTCCCGAAGGTTTCATTCCGTTTGGACTCTGTTTTATATTCCTTTTCTTCAGAACACTAAAATAGGCAATAAAACAACAATTTGGGTTGGGCCTCCGGTTAATAGGTTAGTCCAAAAAATAATATAAAAGTGTATAATAAAGCCCATAAACATCCAAAACAGATAATATAATAGCATGGAACAATCAAAAATTATAGATACGTTGGAGACTTATCAAGCATCCCCAAGCTTAATTCCTGCTCTCCCTCGAGTAGGTAAATGATAAAAACAGAATTTTTGATGTGGAATGCTACCTAACATATTTATCCATGTAATTCTCTTTATTGTGGAAAGAATATTCAGATCCATATGATTCAAGACAAAAGTTTAATATTAACATAAAATAATAATACTTCAAGCATACTAACAAAGTAATCATATGTTCTCAAAATAACATGGCCAAAGAAAGCTATCCCTACAAAATCATATAGTCTGGCTATGCTCTATCTTCATCACACAAAATATTTAATTCATGCACAACCCCAATGACAAGCCAAGCAATTGTTTCATACTTTTGATGTTCTCAAACTTTTTCCATCTTCACGCAATACATGAGCGTGAGCCATGGACATAGCACTATAGGTGGAATAGAATGGTGGTTGTGGAGAAGACAAAAAGGAGAAGATAGCCTCACATCAACTAGGCGTATCAATGGGGTATGGAGATGCCCATCGATAGATATCAATGTGAGTGAGTAGGGATTGCCATGCAACGGATGCACTAGAGATATAAGTGTATGAAAGCTCAACAAAAGAAACTAAGTGGGTGTGCATCCAACTTGCTTGCTCACGAAGACCTAGGGCAATTTGAGGAAGCCCATCATTGGAATATACAAGACAAGTTCTATAATGAAAGATTCCCACTAGTATATGAAAGTGACAACTTAGGAGACTCTCTATCATGAAGATCATGGTGCTACTTTGAAGCACAAGTGTGGTAAAAGGATAGTAGCATTGCCCCTTCTCTCTTTTTCTCTCTCTCTTTTTTGGGGGGCCTTCTCCTTTTTTATGGCCTTTCTTTTTTTTCGTCCAAAGTCCCATCCCGACTTGTGGGGGAATCATAGTCTCCATCATCCTTTCCTCACATGGGACAATGCTCTAATAATGATGATCATCACACTTTTATTTACTTACAACTCAAGAATTACAACTTGATGCTTAGAACAAAGTATGACTCTATATGAATGCCTCCAGTGGTGTACCGGGATGTGCAATGAATCAAGAGTGACATGTATGAAAGAATTATGATTGGTGGCTTTGCCACAAATACGATGTCAACTACATGATCATGCAAAGCAATATGACAATGATGAAGTGTGTCATAATAACAGAACGGTGGAAAGTTGCATGGAAATATATCTCGGAATGGCTATGGAAATGCCATAATAGGTAGGTATGGTGGCTGTTTTGAGGAAGATAAATGGTGGGTTTATGGTACCGGCGAAAGTTGTGCGGTACTAGAGAGGCTAGCAATGGTGGAAGGGTGAGAGTGCGTATAATGCATGGACTCAACATTATTCATAAAGAACTCACATACTTATTGCAAACATATATTAGTTATCGAAACAAAGTACTATGCGCATGCTCCTAGGGAGATAGATTGGTAGGAAAAGACCATCGCTCGTCCCCGACCACCACTCATAAGGAAGACAATCAATAAATAAATCATGCTCCGACTTTCATCACATAACGGTTCACCATACGTGCATGGTACGAGAATCACAAACTTTAACACAAGTATCTCTCAAATTCACAACTACTCAACTAGCATGACTCTAATATCACCATCTTCATATCTCAAAACAATCATCAAGTATCAAACTTCTCATATTATTCAATGCACTTTATATGAAAGTTTTTATTATACCCATCTTGGATGCCCGTCATATTAGGACTAGTTTCATAACCAAAGCAAACTACCATGCTGTTCTAAAGACTCTCAAAATAATATAAGTGAAGCACGAGAGTTCATCTATTTCTTCAAAATAAAACCACCGACGTGCTCTAAAAGGATATAAGTGAAGCACTAGAGCAAATGACAAACTACTCCAAAAGATATAAGTGAAGATCAATGAGTAGTCGAATAATTATGCAACTATGTGAAGACTCTCTAACATTTAATAATTTTATATCTTGGTATTTTATTCAAACAGAAAGAAAAACAAAATAAAATAAAATGACGCTCCAAGAAAAAACACATAACATGTGGTGAATAAAAATATAGCTCCAAGTAAAGTTACCGATGAATGAAGACAAAAGAGGGGATGCTCGGGATGCCATCCGGGGCATCCCCGAGATTAGGCTCTTGGTTGTCCTTGAATATTACCTTGGGGTGCCTTAGGCATCCCCAAGCTTAGGCTCTTGCCACTCCTTATTCCATAGTCCATCGAATCTTTACCCAAAACTTGAAAACTTCACAACACAAAACTTAACAGAAAACTCGTAAGCTCCATTAGTATAAGAAAATAAATCACCACTTAGGTACTGTTGTGAACTCATTCTAAATTCATATTGGTGTAATATCTACTGTATTCCAACTTCTCTGTGGTTCATACCTCCGATACTACTCATAGATTCATCAAAATAAGCAAACAACACATACAAAACAGAATATGTCAAAAATAGAACAGACTGTAGTAATATGTATCAAACGTATACTTCTAGAACCCCAAAAATTCTAAAATAAATTTATGGACGTGAGGAATTTATCTATTAATCATCTTCAAAAAGAATTAACTAAATAGCACTCTCCAGTAAAAAATGGCAGCAAATCATGAGCGCTAAAGTTTATGTTTTTACAGCAAGATCGCAAAGAATTTCCCCAAGTCTTCACAAAGGTTCTACTTGGCACAACCACTAATTAAAACATGGAACCACATCTAAATAGAGGCTAGATAAATTATTTATTACAAAACAGGGGCAAAAATCAAGGAACAAAAATAAAAATTGGGTTGCCTCCCAACAAGCGCTATCGTTTAACGCCCCTAGCTAGGCATGATGATTTCAATGATGCTCACATAAAAGATAAGAATTGAAATATAAAGAGAGCATCATGAAGAATATGACTAGAACATTTAAGTATAACCCACTTCCTATGCATAGGGATTTTGTGAGCAAACAACTTATGGGAACAATAATCAACAAGCATAGGAAGGCAAAACAAGCATAACTTTAAAACTTTAAGCACATAGAGAGGAAGCTTGATATTATCGCAATTCCTACAAGCACATGGTCCTCCCTCATAATAATTTTCAGTAGCATCATGAATGAATTCAACAATATAACCAGCACCTAAAGCATTCTTTTCATGATCTACAAGCATAGAAATTGTATTACTATCCACATAAGCAAAATTCTTCTCATTCAGAATAGTGGGAGCAAACTCAACAAAATAACTATCATGTGAGGCATAATCCAATTTAAAACTAAAATCATGATGACAAGTTTCATGGTCATCATTATTCTTTATAGCATACATGTCATCACAATAATCATCATAGATAGCAACTTTGTTCTCATAGTCAATTGGAATCTCTTCTGAAATAGTGGATTCATCACTAAATAAAGTTATGACCTCTCCAAATCCACTTTAATCAATATAATCATCATAAATAGGAGGCATGCTTTCCTCATATAAATTTGCTCATCAAAACTTGGGGGACAAAAAATATCATCTTCATCAAACATAGCTTCCCCAAGCTTGTGGCTTTCTATATGATTAGCATCATAGGTATTTCAAGGAATTCATACTAACAACATTGCAATCATGCTCATCATTCAAAGATTTAGTGCCAAACATTCTAATGCAATCTTCCTCTAGCACTTGAGCACACTTATAAGAATCCTTGTTTTCATGATAGATAATAAAAAGATGAAGCATATGAGGTACCCTTAATTCCATATATTTCTTGTAGTTTTCGTTTATAAACTAAACTAGTGCTAAAACAAGAAACAAAAAGCCTCGATTGCAAGATCTAAAGATATACCTTCAAGCGCTAACCTCCCTGGCAACGGCGCCAGAAAAGAGCTTGATGTCTACTACACAACCTTCTTCTTGTAGACGTTGTTGGGCCTCCAAGTGCAGAGGTTTGTAGGACAGTAGCAAACTTCCCTCAAGTGGATGACCTAAGGTTTATCAATCCGCGGGAGCCGTAGGGTGAAGATGGTCTCTCTCAAACAACCCTTCAACCAAATAATAAAGAGTCTCTTGTGTCCCCAACACACCCAATACAATGGTAAATTGTATAGGTGCACTAGTTTGGCGAAGAGATGGTGATACAAGTGCAATATGGATGATAGATAATGGTTTTTGTAATCTGAAAATATAAAAACAGCAAGGTAACTAATGATAAAAGCAAGCACAAACAGTATCGCAATGCTAGGAAACAAGGCCTAGGGCTCATACTTTCACTAGTGCAAGTTCTCTCAACAATAATAACATAATTGGATCATATAACTATCCCTCAACATGCAACAAAGAGTCACTCCAAAGTCACTAATAGCAGAGAACAAACGAAGATATTATGGTAGGGTACGAAACCACCTCAAAGTTATCCTTTCTGATCGATCTATTCAAGAGTCCGTAGTAAAATAAAATGAAGCTATTCTTTCCGTTCAATATATCATAGAGTTCATATGATATGCATCACACAATCTCAGATTCATCTATTCAACAAACACAAAGAACTTCAAAGAGTGCCCCAAAGTTTCTACTGGAGAGTCAAGGCGAAAACATGTGCCAATCCCTATGCATAAGTTCACGAGCGGAACCCGCAAGTTGGTCACCAAAACATACATCAAGTGGATCACGTGATATCCCATTATCACCACAGATAAGCACATGCAAGACATACATCAAGTGTTCTCAAATCCTTAAAGACTCAATTCGATAAGATAACTTCGAAGGGAAAACTCAATTAATCACAAGAGAGTAGAGGGGAGAAACATCATAAGATCCAACTATAATAGCAAAGCTCGTGATACATCAAGATCGTACCACCTCAAGAACACGAGAGAGTGAGAGAGAGATCAAACAGATAGCTACTGGTACATACCCTCAGCCCCGAGGGTGAACTACTCCCTCCTCGTCATGGAGAGCGCCGGGATGATGAAGATGGCCACCGGAGAGGGATTTCCCCCTCCGGCAGCGTGCCGGAACGGGTCTAGATTGGTTTTCGGTGGCTACGGAGGCTTCTGGCGGTGGAACTCCTGATCTATTCTGTTCCCCGATGTTTTTATGGTATATTGATATATATATATATGCGAAAGAAGTCGGTCAGGGGAGCCATGAGGGGCCCACGAGGGTGGGGGCGCGCACAGGGGGCAGGCGCGCCTCCCTGCCTCGTGGCCACCTCGAAGCTTCCCTGACGTCTACTCCAAGTCTCCTGGATTGCTCCTGTTCCAAAAATAACTCTCCTGAAGGTTTCATTCCATTTGGACTCCGTTTGATATTCCTTTTCTCAAAACAATGAAATATGCAAGAAAACAGCAATTTGGGTTGGGCCTCCGGTTAATAGGTTAGTCCAAAAATAATATAAAAGTGTATAATAAAGCCCATAAACATCCAAAACAGATAATATAATAGCATGGAACAATCAAAAATTATAGATACATTGGAGACGTATCATTTTGCGACTAACATATTTTTGGCAACTTTCATATACTACTTTTTGGCAACTTTTTATACTATTTTTTGGGACTAACATATTGATCCAGTACCCAGTGCCAGTTCCTATTTGGTGCATGTTTTTTTGTTTTGCAGTAAATCCATATCAAACGGAGTCCAAACGGGATAAAAACTGACGGAGATTTTTTTGGAATATATGTGATTTTTTTGGAAGAAGAATCAACACGAGACGATGCCCGAGGGGGCCACGAGGCAGGGGGCACGCCCTGGGCCCTCGTGGCCACCCCGTAAGGCGGTTGATTCCCTTCTTTCGCTGCAAGAAAGCTAATATCCAGATAGAGATCGTGTTAAAATATCAGCCAAATCGGAGTTACGGATCTCCAGGAATATAAGAAACGGTGAAAGGGCAGAATTCCAGAATGCAAAAACAGGGAGAGACAGAGAGACAGATCCAATCTCGGAGGGTCTCTCGCCCCTCCCGTGCCATGGAGGCCACCAGAGGGGAAACCCTTCTCCCAACTAGGGATAAGGTCAAAGAAGAAGAAGAAGGGGGGCTCTCTCCCCCTCTCTCCCGGTGGCATCGGAACGCCGCCTGGGGCCATCATCATCGCTGCAATCTACACCAACACCTCCACCATCTTCACCAACATCTCCATCACCTTCCCCCTCTATCTTTGAATCACTCGTGTCTTAATATTCATGCCATGATTAGATTACATGATCAAGATTATGCTAGGTAGCATTCCACATCAAAAATTATCTATTTTATCATTTACCTACTCGAAGACGAGCAGGAATTAAGCTTGGGGATGTTGATACGTCTCTGTCGTATCTATATTTTTTGATTGTTCCATGTCAATATTATACAACTTTCATATACTTTTGGCAACTTTTTATACTATTTTTTGGGACTAACATATTGATCCAGTGCCCAGTGCCAGTTCATGTTTGTTGCATGTTTTTTGTTTTGCAGTAAATCCATATCAAACGGAGTCCAAACGGGATAAAAACTGACGGATATTTTTTTGGAATATATGTGATTTTTTGGAAGAAAAATCAGCGCGAGACGATGCCCGAGGGGGCCACGAGGCAGGGCGGCGTGCCCTGGGCTCTCGTGGCCACCCCGTAAGGCGGTTGATGCCCTTCTTTCGTCGCAAGAAAGCTAATATCCGGATAGAGATCGTGTTAAAATTTCAGCCCAATCGGAGTTACGGATCTCCGGGAATATAAGAAACGGTGAAAGGGCAGAATCCCAGAACGCAGAAACAGAGAGAGACAGAGAGACAGATCCAATCTCGGAGGGGCTCTCGCCCCTCCTGTGCCATGGAGACCATGGACCAGAGGGGAAACCCTTCTCCCATCAAGGGAGAAGGTCAAGGAAGAAGAAGAAGAAGAAGGGGGGCTCTCTCCCCCTCTCTCCCGGTGACGCTGGAACACCGGCGGGGGCCATCATCATCGCCGCAATCTACACCAACACCTCCGCCATCTTCACCAACATCTCCATCACCTTCCCCCCTCTATCTACAGCGGTCCACTCTCCCGCAACCCGCTGTACCCTGTACTTGAACTTGGTGCTTTATGCTTCATATTATTATCCAATGATGTGTTGCCATCCTATGATATCTGAGTAGATTTTCGTTGTCCTATCGGTGGTTGATGAATTGCTATGGTTGATTTAATTTTCTTGTGGTTATGCTGTTTTCTTTGGTGCCCATCACATGAGCGCGCGCGTGGATCACACCATAGGGTTAGTTGTATGTTGATAGGACTTGGAAGGCAAGAGTGACAGAAGCTTCAACATAGCATAGAAATTGATGCATACGGGATTGAAGGGGGACCAATATATCTTAATGCTATGGTTGGGTTTTACCTTAATTAATGTTAGCAGTTGCGGATGCTTGCTAATAGTTCCAAGCATAAGTGCATATAATTCCAAGTCAGGGATGACATGCTAGTAGTGGCCTCTCCCACATAAAACTTGCTATCGGTCTAGTAAAGTAGTCAATTGTTTCGCAACTCCTACCACCACTTTTCCACACTCACTATACTAACTTTATTGCTTCTTTACCTAAAACAGCCCCTAGTTTTTATTTACATGCACTTTATATTCTTGCAAACCTATCCTGTTACACCTACAAAGTACTTCTAGTTTTCATACTTGTTCTAAGTAAAGCGAATGTTAAGCGTGCGTAGAGTTGTATCGGTGGTCGATAGAACTTGAGGGAATATTTGTTCTGCCTTTAACTCCTCATTGGGTTCGACACTCTTACTTATTAAAAGAGGCTACAATTGATCCCCTATACTTGTGGGTTATAAAGACCTTTTTCTAGCACGGTTGCTGGGGAGCAATAGCGTGGGGTGAATATTCTCGTGTGTGCTTGTTTGCTTTATCACTGAGTAATTTTTCTTTGCTGTTCTAAGTTGTTTTCTATATTTAGTTATGGGTAGGAAACACAAAATACCAAAAAAATTAGTTGTACCTACTACACCAATGGTTGAAGAACCATTCAAAATCTAGCACACTCCTAAAGCTTTTTACTTGGATCATCTTTGATCCCTTTGTGCTCATGCTGAAACCCCAACTAGCTTAGTTGAGGGCAAATCTTTAGATGAGCATGCTTGTTACGTGCAACACTGCTTATCTCAAAAAGGGGAACTTTTACTGGATCAAATTCATTGTTTCCAGTGCTTTGCTTGGAATTTATGTGAAATATATGATGTTACTTGTTGTTCTGAAAACCCTAAGAAATACCTTACCTACCAATGTGAGTTTAGCGATAATGGAATCGTATCTTAGTATGCTAAGGGTGTTTACAATTACTATGATGTTCAACAAATTGAAGAATTTGTTGCTTTTAAGGGTGCTTATGAAATTGCTTCTTTGATTGATAAGTATTTGATGCTACTCTTTACAAATCTAATTTTTTTGCCATACATAAATATTGTTATGATAATTATGCTTCTAATGCCTATGTTAAACCATATATTGAGGGCTCCTCCGCTGTCCAAGAAGAGACTAATATTTTGCTGGAGTCTATGGAAGAAGAAATTAATGACAATGTGAGCTTATTGGATGAAAAATATGAGGAGGAGAGCGAAGAACAAAAGGAGGAAGAGCGGATTGATCTCTCATGCCCACCTTGTAATGAGTGTAACTCTTCAACTCATACATTGTTTAATTTCCCTTCGTGCTTACCGAAGGATGATTGCTATGATGATTGTTATGATCCCGTTGATTCTCTTGAAATATCCCTTTTTGATGATGCTTGCTATGCTTGTGGCCAAGATGCCAATATGAATTATGCTTATGGAGATGAACTTGCTATAGTTCCTTATGTTAAACATGAAATTGTTGCTATTGCACCCACGCATGATAGTCCTATTATCTTTTTGAATTCTCCCAACTACACTATATCAGAGAAGTTTACCCTTATTAAGGATTATATTGATGGGTTGCGGTTTACTATTACACATGATGATTTTGATAGATATAATATGCATGTGCTTGCTGCTCCTACTTGCAATTATTATGAGAAAGGAACTACATATCCACCTCTCTATGTTTCCCACACGAAAAAATTGCAAGAAACTGTTTATACTATGCATTGGCCTTTACTTTGTGTGCATGAATTGTTCTTTTATGACATGCCGATGCATAGGAAGAGAGTTAGACTTCGTCATTGCTTGATATATGTTTCTTTGTGCTCACTACGAAATGCCAAATCGTTGTTAGTTAAAATTGGCTTTGATATACCTTGGCATCCGGGTCGATCCATTACTTGAGCACTATA
Organism: Triticum aestivum; assembly: GCF_018294505.1. Classification (NCBI taxonomy): domain Eukaryota; kingdom Viridiplantae; phylum Streptophyta; class Magnoliopsida; order Poales; family Poaceae; genus Triticum; species Triticum aestivum. Next base: position 263,038,655 of record NC_057797.1, on the reverse strand, counting down.
TGCCTAGCTTAATGGCTTTAAAGAAAGCGCTGCCAGGGAGACAACCCCGAAGTTTTAGAGAGTCATTTATTTCTTTTGTGTGCTTTTATAAATTTTAGAATAAAAATAATATGCCAAGGTTTGCCTTTAGGATCTTTTAGATTACTTGTTGGTTTGTGCGGTGCAGGACAGAAACTTTGGCTGTAGTGCGCGATTTTACATTTTTTATTGGAATGTAAAACGGTCCTGAAACTATTTGCACTGTCTTTCTATACAAATTGTTTATTTTTCCTAATTTTGGTAGAATTTTTGGAGTACCAGAGATATGGTGAATGTTCAGATTATTACAGACTGTTCTGTTTTAGACAGATTCTTTTTTGATGCATAGTTTGCTTGTTTTGATGAAACTATCAATTTATATCAGTGGATTAAGCCATGGAAAAGTTATATTACTGTAGCTGCAATGCAAAAACAAAATATGAATTGGTTTGCAACAGTACTTAGAGTAGTGATTTGCTTCATTATACTAACGGATCTTACCGAGTTTTCTATTGAAGTTTTGTGTGGATGAAGTGTTCAAAGATCGAGGAGGTCTCGATATGAAGATAAGGAGGACAGACAAGAGCTCAAGCTTGGGGATGCCCAAGGCACCCCAAGGCACCCCGGAAGGCATCCCATCTTTCTTCAACAAGTATCAGTATGTGTTCGGATTCGTTTCGTTCATGCATATGTGCAAACTTGGAGCGTCTTTTGCATTTAGTTTTCACTTTTATTTTATGCACCATGCTGCTATGAGATAGACCTTGGTTGATTTATAGAATGCTCATTGCACTTCACTTATATCTTTTGAGTATGGCTTTATAAAATGCTTCATGTGCTTCGCTTATATCATTTGAAGTTTGGATTGCCTGTTTCTCTTCACATAGAAAACCGCCATTTGTAGAATGCCCTTCTGCTTCACCTATATTTGTTAGAGCGTGGGCATATCTTTTGTAGAAAGAATTAAACTCTCTTGCTTCACTTATATCTATTTAGAGAGTTGACAGGAATTGGTCATTCACATGGTTAGTCATAAAATCCTACATAAAACTTGTAGATCACTAAATATGATATGTTTGATTCCTTGCAATAGTTTTGTGATATAAAGGTGGTGATATTAGAGTCGTGCTAGTTGAGTAATTGTGAAATTGAGAAATACTTGTGTTGAGTTTTGCAAGGCCCGTAGCATGCACATATGGTGAACCGTTATGTAACGAAGTTGGAGCATGAGGTATTTATTAATTGTCTTCGTTATGAGTGGCGGTCGGGGACGAGCGATGGTCTTTTCTGAAGGAAATATGCCCTGGAGGCAATAATAAAGTTATTATTTATTTCCTTATATATCATGATAAATGTTTATTATTCATGCTAGAATTGTGTTAACCAGAAACATGAGACATGTGTGAATACATAGACAAACAGAGTGTCACTAGTATGCCTCTACTTGACAAGCTCGTTGATCAAAGATGGTTATGTTTCCTAGCCATAGACATGAGTTGATATTTGATTAATGGGATCACATAATTAGTAGAATGATGTGATTGACTTGACCCATTCCATTAGCTTAGCACTTGATCGTTTAGTATGTTGCTATTGCTTTCTTCATGACTTATACATGTTCCTATGACTATGAGATTATGCAACTCCCGTTTACCGGAGGAACACTTTGTGTGCTACCAAATGTCACAACATAACTGGGTGATTATAAAGGTGCTCTACAGGTGTCTCCGAAGGTACTTGTTGAGTTGGCGTATTTCGAGATTAGGATTTGTCACTCCGATTGTCGGAGAGGTATCTCTGGGCCCACTCGGTAATGCACATCACTATAAGCCTTGCAAGCAGTGTAACTAATGAGTTAGTTGCGGGATGATGTATTACGGAACGAGTAAAGAGACTTGCCGGTAACGAGATTGAACTAGGTATTCAGATACCGACGATCGAATCTCGGGCAAGTAACATACCGATGACAAAGGGAACAACGTATGTTGTTATGCGGTTTGACAGATAAAGATCTTCGTTGTCAGGACCCCGATCCTAAGGCACACCGATCTAGCATGTAACACTTCATATCACTTTGCGGCCTCACACACGGTATTCCCACGGGTGCCACCTTACCTGGCCCGGGACCATTTGCGCCTTTTGGCTCACGTATATGATAGTGTCGCTAGCATCCATATGACAGAGAACCCTAGCCGACATGACTAGTCGTGAACCCAAAGTGGCACTAACTTACGGGGACAGGAATACATGAAACAACATATAACATGTCGATCATCAGCGTGTAAATCCGGGCTGTAGCAACTGGGCTAACAGGACTCCGGGAACCCGGGCTGTAGCAGGCTAGCAGGACTCCGAAAGTCACCGCGTGACATTTCCCCGAAGGGACAGACACAGGAACAAAGTGAATCACATGCCGGCCAGTCTAAGTGTTCTGGAGCAGTAGTACTGGGCTAGCAGGACTCTGGTAAACCGGGCTGTAGCAGACTACCAAGGCTCAGTGGAAACACCAGACTACATTTCCCCATAAGAGAGGCTACCAAGGATAAACAACTAGATTGTCGGATCCCACACATACCAAGCATTTCAATAACATACACACAAAATGCTCGATATGTGCAAATACAACATGGCATCACAACAAAACTCTACGACTCAAAGTATTTATTCATTAGGCTCTGAGGAGCAAGATATTAGGAACATGGGTCTCACGACCCAACAATCATAGCATACAAATCAAAGCACATGCGGAAGCTTAACATGTCTGAGTACAGACATCTACAAATGAAAAAGACTGAGAAGCCTGACTATCTACCAGATCCTGCCGAGGACACAAGCTCGTAGCTGAGGTATCAAGCTAAACGTCGAAGTCCATGCGGAACTACTAGCATGACTGAAGTCTCTCTACAAAACATAAATTAAGCAAACGTGAGTACATAAGTACTTAGCAAGACTTACATCAGAACTAGCTACATAAGCATCGGCATCAACAATGGGATGGTAGGGTTTAACTGTAGCAAGCCAGCTTTGACTCAGTGGCTAACCTGAACTACGACTACAAGCAACTCTTTTGAGGTGGCGCACACGAGTCCACATATTCACCAATCAATACACCACTATGGATCCGCTCCCGTCTACCTACGAGAATGCCATCCATAGCACTCACGCTTATCTTGTGAGTTTTAGAGTATCTACTTCAAGTTATCTATGAACTGTTATAGGTAACCCAGAAGTCCTTTACCACGGACACACGCTATTCGAATATATCATTTATAACCCTGCAAGGGTGTACTTTGTCACACATGTTTCCACCAATTAGCGTCTGCACACAACAGGTGCTCGGCAGACTTCAAGCGAAAGCCGACGTGGGTGTAGACCACGACCTCACTAACCGCACAAGTCTCTAGTCCAGGTTTATCGCCTATTCGGGTTCCATCCACAAGGAAATCCGGCCGGGGTGTCCTCAACGGCCCCAAACGATGTGTACAGGGTTCCGAGACACCAAACGGGCGCCCGGCATACCCGGCCACGGTGTATCTACCGCATCATAGCCCACCCCTGGGGTCAGCGCTACGCATGGCCGCCAACACATATCCTACAAACACCAGAATCTAGTTGCAACTCCTGGACAAAGGACAAGGGAGGTTATTAAGTCGAGTGGGGGTCATATTTCAGGGCCCAACGTGTGGTAGTAGTTGTTTCATGGATCACAAACACAGAACTCAGTTCCTGAGGACGGTTTCAGTGAGACAACCCACCATGTACTCCTACATGGCCTCTCACCGCTACCTTTACCAAATCGTGTTCACACACTTAGCTCACACACAGTAGGACATGTTCATCACCATTCCAATTCATTCTCGATGAATCAGACCCGGCTCAACTCTAAGCAGTAGCAAGCATGACAAACAAGCATGAATGAGTAGGCACATCAGGGCTCAAATAACTCCTACTCATGCTAGTGGGTTTAATCTATTTACTATGGCAATGACAGGTCATATAGAGGAAAAGGGGTTCAGCTACCGCAGCATGTAACAGTTGAATCGTTGTTGTCCTAATGCAGTAAAATAGAGCAGGAGTGAGAGAGTGGGATTGTATCGGAATGAACATGGGGGTTTTGCTTGCCTGGCATTTCTGAAGATGATATAGCTCTTCATCGGTGTCATTGATCACATCGTCGAAACATACGTCTACCGAGGGGGAACAATCACCGGCAACACAGAAAATACAATCAATGCAATGCACAATATGATGCATGATCATGACATGTCAATATGCTGTGATTTGAGCTAATGCAGCTAAGAATAGAAGGGTTTGAGTTGAGTTGAACTCAAGGTTCAAATTCAGATTCAAACTATGAATTCAAATAATGCATGATCATGTTTTGAACTAAACAGCAAGGTTAATTTGTTTAAACATGCATGGAAATGCCATAAACAGATTCTTTGGATTTTTCTGATAATTTTTCATATATAATTTGTTTCATTTGGAGTTATGGTTGAATCTCTATGATTTTTAGAAGTTTATACTTTTTTCTGGAATTTCCTGGTTATTAATAAATCCAGAAAATGTAATACTGCATCAGCATTAAGTCATGCTGAGGTCAGCAGGTCAACAGGCGCCGTCCAGGTCAAACCTGACAAGTGGGTCCCACTGATCAGTGTCACAGTGCTAGCTAGAGTCACTGATGTGTGGGGCCAGTCAACGGCCACGTCAGCTTAGTCAAAGCTGACGCGTGGGGCCGCTCTGGTTTAGTTAATCCTAAGCAGAAATAAAACAGGGGTTAATTAGGGTGTGGGCCCAGGTGTCAGTGGCTAACTAAACTAACCTAGTTTAATTAGCACTAACCTAGGTTAAACTAATTAAGTTTAAATCTAAACTAGATTAATTAGCCGGGCGGGGCCCGCATGTCATAGATCCAAGGGAGGTCAAATCCCCTGGTCAACCGGGGCTAAACCACCGGCGGTCAAAGCAGTCAACCCGCCGGCGACTCGACGCCGGTGAGGCCAGACGCGGCGGAGGGCCTCGGATTTGGTCCTCCAGTGACCAAATCGACGGCGGAGACGTGCTACATGGAGCTGGGGGCTGCCGCATCCAAGGGTGCAAGTGGTTGGACACGGGGACGCTGTAAACAACACCGGCGAGCTCGACAGCAGCGGTCAGAGTTCGATGGGCTCGGGGTCGTCGTTGCGACGACCGTGGTGGCTCGTGCGGGGCAGCTACATGCTCTACGTGGCGCGGGGAGGGAGCTGGGTAGGACGGACGGACTAGTAGATGGCCAGAGACACGTCGGCGGCGAGCACAGGCGGGGATGCGTGCGGGTGAGCTCAAGGCGGCGCGTACGGTGCACGCAAGAGAAAACGGAAAGGGGGGAAGGATCAATGGCTCACTGCGGGTGCAGGGGAGCAAATGGCGAGCTCGGGGAGGCAGAGATGGCGACGAAATGGTAATGGGGATCTTGGCGTCGGGAGGTTGAAGACGAGCTCGGTGAGGTCGTCCGGGGGCTTCAGGCATCGCGCGGCTCGATGAGAAGGTCGACGAAAAAGTGGCGGGGCTTCTGGGCGCGTCGGCGGGGCATGGGGTGGCTGGTGGCCGTGGCAGAGCATGGCGGCGCCCTCTGGTGTGCTCGGAAGAGAGGGGGAGGGAGCCAGAGGAGGGGAGGAGCTGCGGGTGTGAGAGAGAGGTCAGGGGGGCGCGTGGCGTCGTTTGGAGCCGTCCGGGCCGTCGACAGAAGCGGGAGGTGGCTCGGGCGCGTGGATGCGCGCATCGAGCACGCGACTCTCGTCCTTCTGGCGAGAGGAGGGAGATGACTAGCATCGGCCAGCTGGACTAGGCCATGCTGGGCAAGGCCAGGTGGGCGCCAGGTTAGTTTGCTTTCTCTCTCTCTTTTCTGTTTTCTATTTATTCTGTTTTTTTATTTAGTAAAATACTAAACCATTTTACAAAATCCTAGAAATAATTAGGGGTGCTGTCTGAATTATTCCAGTGACCCATAACAACTTCCAACGTTTTTGGAGCACCTAAAATATATATAGCATTTGAATAGCTCCAATTCAAATATGTTTTAATTAATTCAAAGCCCAAATATGTCCTGCAAAAATGTAAACCATTTTTGGTAGATGCTTCCACCTCAATCCAGAAATGTTGAACATTTTTAGAGAGCATTTTGAGTTCAATGAAAAAGATTTTATTTTGATCCTAGTTGAATTCATTTGGTGCTAAGGTTTAAGCATCCCCATTTCAAGATTAATTGAAATTGAAAATGATGCATGGATGCAATGCCACTAATTACAAGAAGATTTCTAGGGCTGTGACAACTCACCCCCACTAAACAAGAATCTCGTCTCGAGATTCAAGAAGTGAAGTAAGAAGACAGAGGGGACACATGGCTGACATGATTCAAGATCCAACTGTCCTTCTCGAAGATGTTGATTCATGGCATCATCTTGATCTCGACGTCTTGCCTTGAGAACTTCATCCAATCATGACAACAAGAAGAAAAGAAAAGGAGAATTCTAAAAGGATCGATATTCTCGAATATCAAACAACTCAGGATCAACTCACAGAGTGAGACATAGCAACATCTCTCGAGCTGAGAGGTAACATACATCGGGAAGGACGGAGGAAACAGTTTGACGAGGGTTTCAAAGCAGCAAGGAGAAACTGCCATGATCCCATAACGGGGCACCTTGGGGGAGGTGACTCATGGAATTAATACCTTAAGTGGCAAGAAGAATTACTTTTGATGAATAGGTCATTGAATCTCTCTATACCAGCCTAAGATAATCACAAACTATCATTCACGAAGGTTCGAAAGAATGGCATATATCGACTAGAATGGATGATGTGGACTACCTTGTTGAAGACAACGCAAAGGATGATTTTTGCTTATCACCGCAAATGGATGTGACTCATGGGAAGTCCACTTTTGTAGATGATCCTAGACATTAATTACTGAGAAGGCAGGCCATAGAAAATGGCACAATGGCGGTGCAAGCTGGGAACAAAATGCAAATGTTGGGAATGTTCCAACCGTCATATCTGCCTGAGATTTAGATCTGGTTGGTATTGGGATATTTCAGACAGCATGTCTGGAAAAAGAAAGGTAGCAACACAAATCGACGAGATGACGTTGCAAAACTCTCGGGGAATGAACTATGGTAGTAAGCTCCAAAACATGAGTCAGTTCTGCTACAAGCATGTGAACACGTTGTCCTAGACAAGCATGGTCACCTGGTGGTCTTACAATGAAACACTACCGAGTTCAGAGGGAGAACCATCAGCGAGGATATCAAGGTCCTTGTGTAAGTCTAGCTCTTAAGAAGAAACTTCTTCTCCTTGAACAAACCAATCAGTGGCTTGGTGTGCTAGGAACACATATGGAGTGGAGGTAATTAATCTACCAAACCATAGAATACTTCGCACGTATGCATGACTGATTTGGGATGATTCCAAGGGAAACAAAACAAACCTCTCTCAAATTCATGGTGGCAACTTACACCTAGTGCACGTGAACTTGGAAAAAGTCACTTCTTTCATCCAAGCATAAGCTTCATGAACGGAACACGAAGGCATTGCTTACAAAGTTTCCAACACTAGCTGGATGTTCAACATAAATCATGGGGGAGACAAACTGCTGCTGATGGGCTCAACAACAACTCATCGGAATTTCCATATCACTGGACTTCCACCATCATGTGAACACGGTGATAGCATTGGTCAGACCAAAAGATGTAATGGTGTATGCTCGAGGGATCAACCACGAGTAAGACAACATTACGAACATCGTTGGTTCTGATTTGACTTGACGATAGCCCATACTCAAGTCAAAGTTTTGACAAGGCAATAGATCCCACAACTGATCACGGGGATCAGTCGATGAAAATATCATCTTTCTTCAACACACACACACACACACACTCAAGGATATCCCTTAGCGATGAACTAAGTCAAACAAGCTTTCATCTTCCAACTCTCCAAGTTGTTGTTTGGCTTAACCAACTAGCTCAGGGGTATCCAACACAGATTCTTGGAGAATGGGTGGTTTGGAGGGAAACCAACATGATCACAAACTCAACATAGTGGTCAGGTGACAACCTGGTAATACTTCTGAGAAGATAACCAGAATGTCATGAACCATCGATATGTTACTAAGCTCGAGATCAATCTTGCTTTCAATGCAAGACGATGTGATCAAAAGAGCAAAGGTTTCACAAAATCCTAACTCATCGATCGAAGAGTGAACCAACAAAAGTGGACAAGATAGCACAATCTATCTTAGAATGATGATTCAATAACCAACATGCTAAGAATGAGAATATTGCCCATTTACCTACCAAGCAACGGGGTTGCTAGGAGTATTGATTTCACACAACATAGTTCACTTGTTGGCATTCCGGTTGCAACAACACAGGACCAAAAATGAATGATGATGGCGAGAAGTATCACTGTATCAAGAGGTCATAGGATGTGGTGCAATTCCCATGACAATCCTGACATAAAGGGGGTAATACTCCAGGGTAGAACAGAGCAAAAGCTGGATTGGCATTTGATCTGCAGAACACAACTACTTTGACCCAATCCTGGATATGGATGAGGTACTGGAGTTTGTTTCTCCTAGTCATTCTGAAATAGAATGGCTTAACGGACCACGAGAATAATAAGCATCGATAACACGGATGCACAATTACTCCTGACTACCAATTGACAGGCGATGGTCGGAATCCAAATGAAGAGGGACAACTCAAGAGGACATATATCTTTCTGAGTTGTGGATGCATAGATTAATATGTTGAACCAAGTTCAACAGGTTTCTTCCAGATAACCCATGCAGAAAGGTAGAACTGGCAGAATCACAATTATGAATGTAGAACTCCTCAGGAGTACTCTGATTGTGATATTTTGGTTCAAAGAACTTCTGCCTTAATGGTTCATGGTATTTGGAAGAAAGAAATACCACGGACCTCGAGGACTGTCGCAAGGCTACTAATATCCTAAAGGAACGAGCAAACACTATCAACAGGAGGTAACTAGGGTGAATCTCGGGTTCAAGAACCCAGGAATAGAATACCTGCTACTAAATGGCATCACGGGATGCTTTCGAGAATGGTGGCTAGAATCATCACACCAGAACACAAAACATGGCTAGATTACTAGGTGACTCCCTAAAACACCTAGGGTCATAATAATAGCTCCAACATATATGTCGAGGCAATAGAGTACCTCAACTCACGGATTAGTGTGGTTGAACTGGCCCAAAGGAACATCGGGAACAGAAAGAAGGGATTTGCAAATGCATCAGACTATCTAGAAACCTGGGATGACTCGGACAGCATAACGGCTGTAAATGCTCAAAAGATTTGAGACATCCTGCAAAATGGTGGCATAACCACGCAACAACAGAATATCAAGGTTCCGAGATCAACTGTCAACATACGGAAGTAGTAGGAACGGAACTGAGGCTTGAAACTATCAATTCTATAAGTCTAAGGATTAGTAACACGTCATCCTGATAGATAGATGAGAAGGCCTAGTTCTTAATCCCCGTAGAAAAGAAGAGGTTGACTCAATTCAGAAGGACATAAGGTATAAGGAGTAAAAAGAGCCTTATGTTCCCTTCCACAATCAATTCCCTTACATAACTAAAGCATTTCTAGACTCGACTTTGACCAGTTTGGCTTGGTAATCCTACAGGCAGTCAGGCTCTGATACCAAAGCTGTCAGGACCCTGATCCTAAGTCACACCGATCTAGCATGTAACACTTCATATCACTTTGCGGCCTCACGCATGGTATTCCCATAGGTGCCACCTTACCAAGCCCGGGACCGTTTGCGCCTTTTGGCTCACATATATGATAGTGTCGCTAGCATCCATATGACAGAGAACCTGGGCCGACATGACTAGTCATGAATCCAAAGTGGTACTAACTTACGGGGACAGGCATACATGAAACAACATCGAACATGTCGGTCATCAGCGTGTAAATCCGGGCTGTAGCAACTAGGCTAACAGGACTCCAGAAACCCGGGCTGTAGCAGGCTAGCAGGACTCCGGAAGTCACCGTGTGACATTTCCCCGAAGGGACAGACACAGGAACGAAGTGAATCACATGCCGGCCAGTCTAAGTGTTCCGGAGCAGTAGTTCTGGGCTAGCAGGACTCCGGTAAACCGGGCTGTAGCAGACTACCAAGGCTTAGTGGAAACACCAGACTACATTTCCCCATAAGAGAGGCTACCAAGGATAAACAACTAGATTGTCAGATCCCACACATACCAAGCATTTCAATGACATACACACAATATGCTCGATATGTGTAAATACAACATGGCATCACAACAAAACTCTACGACTCAAAGTATTTATTCATTAGGCTTCGAGAAGCGAGATATTATGAACATGGGTCTCATGACCCAACAATCATAGCATACAAATCAAAGCACATGTGAAAGCTTAACATGTCTGAGTACAGACATCTACAAATGAAAAAGGCTGAGAATCCTGACTATCTACCAGATCCTGCCGAGGACACAAGATCGTAGCTGAGGTATCAAGCTAAACGTCGAAGTCCACGCGGAACTACTAGCGGGATGAAGTCTCTTTGCAAAACATAAATTAAGCAAACGTGAGTACAAAAGTACTCAGCAAGACTTACATCAGAACTAGCTACATAAGCATCGGCATCTACAATGGGATGATGGGGTTTAACTGTAGCAAGCCAGCTTTGACTCAGTGGCTAACCTGAACTATGACTGCAAGCAACTCTTTTGAGGTGGTGCACACGAGTCCACATATTCACCAATCAATACACCACTATGGATCCGCTCCCGTCTACCTACGAGAACGCCATCCCTAGCATTCACGCTTATCTTGCGAGTTTTAGAGTATCCACTTCAAGTTATCTATGAACTGTTATAGGTAACCCAGAAGTCCTTTACCGCGGACACGGCTATTCGAATAGATTATTTATAACCCTGCAGGGGTGTACTTCGTCACACATGTTTCCACCACTTAGCGTCTGCACACAACAGGTGCTCGGCAGACTTCAAGCGAAAGCCGACGTGGATGTAGACCACGACCTGACTAACCACACAAGTCTCTAGTCCAGGTTTATCGCCTATTCGGGTTCCATCCGCAAGGAAATCCGGCCGGGGTGTCCTCAACGGCCCCAAACGATGTGTACAGGGTTCCGAGGCGCCAAACGGGTGCCCGGCATACCCGGCCACAGTGTATCGACCGCATCATAGCCCACCCCAGGGGTCAGCGCTACGCACGGCCGGCAACACATATCCTACAAACACCAAAAACTAGTTGCAACTCCTGGATAGAGGACAAGAGCGGTTAATAAGTCGAGCGGGGTCATATTTCAGGGCCCAACGTGTGGTAGTAGCTGTTTCAGTGAGACAACCCACCATGTACACCTACATGGCCTCTCACCGCTACCTTTACCAAATCGTGTTCACACACTTAGCTCACTAATACGTCTCCAACGTATCTATAATTTTTGATTGCTCCATGCTATATTATCTACTGTTTTGGACTATATTGGGCTTTATTTTCCACTTTTATATTATTTTTGGGACTAACCTATTAACCGGAGGCCCAGCCCAGAATTGCTGTTTTCTGTCTATTTCAGTGTTTCGAAGAAACGGAATATCAAACGGAGTCCAAACGGAATGAAACCTTCGGGAATGTGATTCTCTCACCGAACGTGATCCAGGAGACTTGGACCCTACGCCAAGGCATTAGAGAGGCGGTCACGAGGGTGGGGGCACCCCCCCCCCCCACTAGGGCACTCCCCCTACCACGTGGGCCCCTCGGAGCTCCACCGACGTACTCCTTCCTCCTATATATACCTACGTACCCCCAAACGATCAGAAGAGGAGCCAAAAACCTAATTCCACTGCCGCAACATTCTGTATCCACGAGATCCCATCTTGGGGTCTGTTCCGGAGCTCCGCCGGAGAGGGCCGTCATCACGGAGGGCTTCTACATCATCATAGCCTCTCTGATGAAGTGTGAGTAGTTTACCTCAGACCTTCGGGTCCATAGTTAGTAGCTAGATGGCTTCTTCTCTCTTTTAGGATCTCAATACAAAGTTCTCCCTCTCTCTTGTGGAGATCTATTTGATGTAATCTTCTTTTTGCAGTGTGTTTGTTGAGATCGATGAATTGTGGGTTTATGATCAAGTCTATCTATGAATAATATTTGAATCTTCTCTGAATTCTTTTATGTATGATTGGTTATCTTGAAAGTCTCTTCGAATTATCCGTTTGGTTTGGCCAATTAGATTGGTAGTTCTTGCCATGAGAGAAGTGCTTAGCTTTGGGTTCGATCTTGCGGTGTCCTTTCCCAGTGACAGAAGGGGCAGCAAGGCATGTATTGCATCATTGCCATCGAGGATAACAATATGGGGTTTATTTCATATTGCACGAATTTATCTCTCTACATCATGTCATCTTCCTTACGGTGTTCCTCTGTTTTTAACTTGATACTCTAGATGCATGCTGGATAGCGGTCGATGAGTGGAGTAATAGTAGTAGATGCAGAATCGTTTCGGTCTACTTGTCACAGACGTGATGCCTATATACATGATCATGCCTAGATATTCTCATAACTATGCTCAATTCTGTCAATTGCTCAACAGTAATTTGTTCACCCACCGTAGAATACTTATGCTCTTGAGAGAAGCCACTAGTGAAACCTATGGCCCCCGGGTCTATCCTCATCATATCAATCTCCATCACTTTAATCTTATTTTGCTTTTTACTTTGCCTTTTACTTTTCACTTTGCATCTCTATACCAAAAATACCAAAAATATTATATCTATCAGATCTCACTCTCATAAGTGACCATGAAGGGATTGACAACCCCTAATCGCGTTGGTTGCGAGTAGCTATCGTTTTGTGCAGGTACGAGGGACTTGAGCATGGCCTCCTACTGGATTGATACCTTGGTTCTCAAAAACTGAGGGAAATACTTACGCTACTCTGCTGCATCATCCCTTCCTCTTCGAGGAAATCCAACGCAAGCTCAAGAGGTAGCAAGAAGGATTTCTGGCACCGTTGCCGGGGAGTCTACGCAAAAAGTCAACATACCAAGTACCCATCACAATCCCTATCTCTCGCATTACATTATTTGCCATTTGCCTCTCGTTTTCCTCTCCCCCACTTCACCCTTGCCGTTTTATTCGCCATCTCTTTCCCAATCTCCTTCTCCTTCTTTTCTTCGTTTGCCTTTTTCTTGCTTGCCTTGTCGTAATGGCTAATATTATCTCTTCTCCGTTATCTCCCGAGAATGAAGTCCTAAATTTTAAACAAAGGGAGGGAGAAAATCTGAAAGACGCTTGGTATAGAATTTGCAATGCTCAAAATAGATCTACCAGGAAGCAATCTACTTTAGTTCTTCTTCGCAATTTTTATGTAGGTGCTAGTCCTTGGTATAGATATATCCTTGATACCATTACCGGGGGGAATTTCTTGGGTAGCCACACTTTTGATTCTTATAATGCTATGATAGATTTATTTGGCTCACCACCTCTCTTAGTTAATGGAACTATGTTAACTTTGGAGCATGTTATGCAAAGGCTTGAAATTATTGAAAACAAAGTTGCTACCATTGAATCAATTGATAATCTAGATGAAAAGATCCATAATCAAATTACCCAATATGGATCGAAGGTAGGAATGACTTTGAAAAATATTAAGGAAAAGGAAACCATGGTTAATGAGAAAATAAATCTAGATTCCACTAGAATTGATAAACTTGAGGGTATCATTACCAACTTAGGGACCGCTTTTTCTTCCGTAAAGAATAATTCTAGTCCTCCCACTAAAATTACCAAGCTTATGTGTGTTCCTAAGAATAAGGGTGAATCATCTAGTAAGGAAACTGCGGATCTTAAATCTATAAGCATTCATCCCGATATTTTTGCTATCATTAAGGAACCGTATGCTACAAATGAATTTTTTGATCTTGTGCCTAAAAGTTTGATAATTACTACAAAGGGAGAAATTTCTAAGAAAGATAGATGCCTCATTGAAGAATTTCCTACCAAAGATGGCAATACCCAAATATATCCTCGCTTTTATCCCTAGCTAGGGGCGTTAAACGATAGCGCTTGTTGGGAGGCAACCCAATTTTATTTTAATTCCTTGCTTTTTGATCCTGCTTAGTAATAAATAAATTATTTAGCCTCTGTTTTGGTTGTGTTTTTTGTGTTTAATTAGTGTTTGTGCCAAGTAGAACCGTTGGGAAGACTTGGGGAAAGTCTTGTTGAACTTGCTGTAAAAAACAGAAACTGTAGCGCTCACGAGAACTGCTGTCATTTTTATTTGAAGAGTGATATTTAGTTAATTCTTTTTGTAGATGATTAATAGATAAATTCCTCACGTCCAGAACTCTATTTTAGAATTTTTGGGGTTCCATATCTTGCGCTAGCTACAGATTACTACATACTGTTCTGTTTTTGACAGATTCTGTTTTTCATGTGTTGTTTGCTTATTTTGATGAATCTATGGTTAGTAAAATAGTTTATAATCCATAGAGAAGTTGGAATACAGTAGGTTTAACACCAATATAAATAAAGAATGAGTTCATTATAGTACCTTGAAGTGGTCTTTTGTTTTCTTTCGCTAACGGAGCTCACGAGTTTTCTACTTTAAGTTTTGTGTTGTGAAGTTTTCAAGTTTTGGGTGAATTCTTTTGATGGATTATGGAACAAGGAGTGGCAAGATCCTAAGATTGGGGATTACCATGGCACCCCAAAGATAATCCAAGGACACCAAAAATTCAAAGCTTGGGGATGCCCCGGAAGGCATCCCCTCTTTCGTCCACTTCCATCGGTAATTTACTTGGAGCTATATTTTTATTCATCAACATGATATGTGTTTTGCTTGGAGCGTCTTGTATTATTTGTGTATTTGTGTCTTAGTATGCCACAATCATCCTTGATGTACACATCTTTTGTGAGAGCCATACATGAATTAAAATTTTATAGAATACTCTATGTGCTTCACTTATATCTTTTGAGCGTTATAATTTTGCTCTATGTGCTTCACTTAGATCTTTTAGAGCATGGTGGTGGATTTCTTTTAAAGAAACTATTGATCTCTCATGCTTCACTTAAATTATTTTGAGAGTCTCTTAATATCATGGTAATTTGCTTAATAATAATATGCTTGGTATTCAAGATTTGTGAAACTTTCTTTTGAGTGTGTTGAATACTAAGAAAAGATTGAAGCATGATAATTGTTTTGAGATATGGAGGTGATAATATTAAAGTCATGCTAGTTGAGTAGTTGTGAATTTAAAGAATACTTGTGTTAAAGTTTGTGATTCCCGTAGCATGCACGTATGGTGAACCGTTATGTGATGAAGTCGGAGCATGATTTATTTATTGATTGTCTTCCTTATGAGTGGCGGTCGGGGACGAGCGATGGTCTTTTCCTACCAATCTATCCCCCTAGGAGCATGCGCGTAATACTTTGCTTTGATAACTTCTAGATTTTTGCAATAAGTATATGAGTTCTTTATGACTAATGTTGAGTTCATGGATTATACGCACTCTCACCCTTCCACCTTTGCTAGCCTCTCTAATACCGCGCACTTTTCACCGGTATCATACACCTACCATATACCTTCCTCAAAACAGCCACCATACCTACCTATCATGGCATTTCCATAGCCATTCCGAGATATATTTCCATGCAACTTTCCACCGTTCTGTTCATGACACATTCATCATTGTCATATTGCATATCCCGGTACACTGCCGGAGGCATTCATATAGAGTCATATTTTGTTCTAAGTATCGAGTTGTAATTGTTGAGTTGTAAGAAAAATAGAAGTGTGATGATCATCATTATTAGAGCATTGTCCCAGTGAGGAGAGGATGATGGAGACTATGATTCCCCCATTAGTCGAGATGAGACTCCGGATGAAAAATAAATAAAATAGACCAAAGAAGCCCAAATAAAAAGAGAAAGAAAAGAGGCTATAAAAAGAGAAAAGGCCCAAATAAAAAAATATAAAAAATGAATGAGACAAAAAGAGAGAAGGAACAATGTTACTATCCTTTTACCACACTTGTGCTTCAAAGTAGCACCATGATCTTCATAGTAGAGAGTCTCTCATGTTGTCACTTTCATATACTAGTGGGAATTTTACATTATAGAACTTGGCTTGTATATTCCAATGATGGGCTTCCTCAAATTGCCCTAGGTCTTCATGAGCAAGCAAGTTGGATGCACACCCACTTAGTTTATTTTTTAGCTTTAATATACTTATATCTCTAGTGCATCCGTTGCATGGCAATCCCTACTCACTCACATTGATATCTATTGATGGGCATCTCCATAGCCCGTTGATACGCCTAGTTGATGTGAGACTATCTTCTCCTTTTTGTCTTCTCCACAACCACCATTCTATTCCACCTATAGTGCATATCCATGGCTCACGCTCATGTATTGCGTGAAGATTGAAAAAGTTAGAGTATGAAACAATTGCTTGGCTTGTCATCGGGGTTGTGCATGATTTAAATACTTTGTGTGGTGAAGATAGAGCATAGCTAGACTATATGATTTTCTAGGGATAACTTTCTTTTGCCATGTTATTTTGAGAAGACATAATTGCTTTGTTAGTATGCTTGAAGTATTATTATTTTTATGTCAATATAAACTTTTGTCTTGAATCTTTCGAATCTGAATATTAATATCAAAATTAAGAAGATTTGCATTGAAATTATGCCAAGTAGCACTCCGCATCAAAAATTCTCTTTTTATCATTTACCTACTTAAGGACGAGCAGGAATTAAGCTTGGGGATGCATGATACGTCTCCAACGTATCTATAATTTCTGATTGCTCCATGCTATATTATCTACTGTTTTGGACTATCTTGGGCTTTATTTTCCACTTTTATATTATTTTTGGGACTAACCTATTAACCGGAGGCCCAGCCCAGAATTGCTGTTTTTTGCCTATTTCAGTGTTTTGAAGAAACGGAATATCAGACGGAGTCCAAACGGAATGAAACCTTCGGGAACATGATTTTCTCACCGAACGTGATCCAGGAGACTTGGACCCTACACCAAGGTATCAGAGAGGCGGTCACGAGGGTGGGGGGCGCCCCCCTAGGGCGAGCCCCCTGCCTCGTGGGCCCCTCGGAGCTCCACCAACGTACTACTTCCTCCTATATATACCTACGTACCCCCAAACGATCAGAAGAGGAGCCAAAATCCTAATTCCACCGCCGCAACTTTCTGTATCCACGAGATCCCATCTTGGGGCCTGTTCCGGAGCTTCGCCGGAGAGGGCCGTCATCACGGAGGGCTTCTACATCATCATAGCCTCTCCGATGAAGTGTGAGTAGTTTACCTCAAACCTTCGGGTCCATAGTTAGTATCTAGATGGCTTCTTCTCTCTTTTAGGATCTCAATACAAAGTTCTCCCCCTCTCTTGTGGAGATCTATTCGATGTAATCTTCTTTTTGCAGTGTGTTTGTTGAGACCGATGAATTGTGGGTTTATGATCAAGTCTATCTATGAATAATATTTGAATCTTCTCTGAATTCTTTTATGTATGATTGGTTATCTTTGCAAGTCTCTTCGAATTATCTGTTTGGTTTGGCCAACTAGATTGGTAGTTCTTGCCATGGGAGAAGTGCTTAGCTTTCGGTTCGATCTTGCGGTGTCCTTTCCCAGTGACAGAAGGGGAAGCAAGGCACGTATTGCATCATTGCCATCGAGGATAACAAGATGGGGTTTATTTCATATTGCATGAATTTATCTCTCTACATCATGTCATCTTGCTTAAGGCGTCACTCTGTTTTTAACTTAATACTCTAGATGCATGCTGGATAGCGGTCGATGAGTGGAGTAATAGTAGTAGATGCAGAATCGTTTTGGTCTACTTGTCACGGACGTGGTGCCTATATACATGATCATGCCTAGATATTCTCATAACTATGCTCAATTCTGTCAATTGCTCAACACTAATTTGTTCACCCACCGTAGAATACTTATGCTCTTGAGAGAAGCCACTAGTGAAACCTATGGCCCCCGGGTCTATTCTCATCATATCAATCTCCATCACTTTAATCTTGTTTTGCTTTTTACTTTGCCTTTTACTTTTCACTTTGCATCTCTATACTAAAAATACCAAAAATATTATATCTATCAGATCTCACTATCGTAAGTGACCATGAAGGTATTGACAACCCCTAATCGCATTGGTTGCGAGTAGCTATCGTTTTGTGCAGGTACGAGGGACTTGAGCGTGGCCTCCTACTGGATTGATACCTTGGTTCTCAAAAACTGAGGGAAATACTTACGCTACTCTGCTGCATCATCCCTTCCTCTTCGGGGAAATCCAACGCAAGCTCAAGAGGTAGCAAGAAGGATTTCTGGCGCCGTTGCCGGGGAGTCTACGCAAAAAGTCAACATACCAAGTAACCATCACAATCCCTATCTCTCGCATTACAATATTTGCCATTTGCCTCTCGTTTTCCTCTCCCCCACTTCACCCTGGCCGTTTTATTCGCCCTCTCATTCCCAATCTCCTTCTCCTTCTCTTTCTCTGTTTGCCTTTTTCTTGCTTGCCTTGTCATAATGTCTAATCTTATCTCTTCTCCGTTATCTCCCGAGAATGAAGTCCTAAATTTTAAACAAAGGGAGGGAGAAAATATGAAAGACGCTTGGTATAGAATTTGCAATGCTCAAAATAGATCTACCAGGAAGCAATCTACTTCAGTTCTTCTTCGCAATTTTTATGTAGGTGCTAGTCCTTGGTATAGATATATCCTTGATACCATTACCGGGGGGAATTTCTTGGGTAGCCACACTTTTGATTCTTATAATGCTATGATAGATTTATTTGGCTCACCACCTCTTTTGGTTAATGGAACTATGTTAACTTTAGAGCATGTTATGCAAAGGCTTGAAATTATTGAAAACAAAGTTGCTACCATTGATCAATTGATAATCTAGATAAAAAGATCCATAATCAAATTACCCAATATGGATCTAAGGTAGGAATGACTTTGAAAAATATTAAGGAAAAGGAAACCATGGTTAATGAGAAAATAAATCTAGATTCCACTAGAATCGATAAACTTGAGGGTATCATTACCAACTTAGGGACCGCTTTTTCTTCCGTAAAGAATACTTCTAGTCCTCCCACTAAAATTACCAAGCTTATGTATGTTCCTAAGAATAAGGGTGAATCATCTAGTAAGGAAACTGCGGATCTTAAATCTATAAGCATTCATCCCGATATTTTTGCTATCATTAAGGAACCGTATGCTTCGAATGAATTTTTTGATACTGTGCCTAAAAGTTTGATAATTACTAGAAAGGAAGAAATTTCTAAGAAAGATAGATGCCTCATTGAATAATTGACTACCAAAGATGGCAATACCTAAATCTATCCTCACCTTTATTCCTAGCTAGGGGCGTTCAACGATAGCGCTTGTTGGGAGGCAACCCAATTTTATTTTTATTCCTTGCTTTTTGCTCCTGATTAGTAATAAATAAATTATTTAGCCTATGTTTTGGTTGTGTTTTTTGTGTTTAATTAGTGTTTGTGCCAAGTAGAACCCTTGGGAAGACTTGGGGAAAGTCTTGTTGAACTTGCTGTAAAAAACAGAAACTTTAGCGCTCACGAGAACTGCTGTCATTTTTATTTAAATAGTGATATTTAGTTAATTCTTTTTGTAGATTATTAATAGATAAATTCTTCACGTCCAGAAATTTATTTTATAATTTTTGGGTTTCCATATCTTGCGTTAGCTACAGATTACTACATACTGTTCTGTTTTTGACAGATTCTGTTTTTCATGTGTTGTTTGCTTATTTTGATGAATCTATGGTTAGTAAAATAGTTTATAATCCATAGAGAAGTTGGAATACAGTAGGTTTAACACAAATATAAATAAAGAATGAGTTCATTATAGTACCTTGAAGTGGTCTTTTGTTTTCTTTCGCTAACGGAGCTCACGAGTTTTCTACTTTAAGTTTTGTGTTGTGAAGTTTTCAAGTTTTGGGTGAATTCTTTTGATGGATTATGGAACAAGGAGTGGCAAGATATTAAGCTTAGGGATTCCCATGGCACCCCCAAGATAATCCAAGGACACCAAAAAGTCAAAGCTTGGGGATGCCCCGGAACGCATCCCCTCTTTCGTCCACTTCCATCGGTAATTTACTTGGAGCTATATTTTTATTCACCAACATGATATGTGTTTTGCTTGGAGCGTCTTGTATTATTTGTGTCTTTGTGTATTAGTATGCCACAATCATCCATGCTGTACACACCTTTTGAGAGAGCCATACATGAATTAAAATTTGATAGAATACTCTATGTGCTTCACTTATATCTTTTGAGCGTTATAATTTTGCTCTGTGTGCTTCACTTAGATCTTTTAGAGCATGGTGGTGGATTTCTTTTAAAGAAACTATTGATCTCTCATGCTTCACTTAAATTATTTTGAGAGTCTCTTAATAGCATGGTAATTTGCTTAATAATAATATGCTTGGTATTCAAGATTTGTGAAACTTTCTTTTGAGTGTGTTGAATACTAAGAAAAGATTGAAGCATGATAATTGTTTTGAGATATGGAGGTGATAATATTAAAGTCATGCTAGTTGAGTAGTTGTGAATTTAAAGAATAATTGTGTTAAAGTTTGTGATTCCCGTAGCATGCACGTATGGTGAACCGTTATGTGATGAAGTCGGAGCATGATTTATTTATTGATTGTCTTCCTTATGAGTGGCGGTCGGGGACGAGCGATGGTCTTTTCCTACCAATCTATCCCCCTAGGAGCATGCGCGTAATACTTTTCTTTGATAACTTCTAGATTTTTGCAATAAGTATATGACTTCTTTATGACTAATGTTGAGTCCATGGATTATACGCACTCTCACCCTTCCACCTTTGCTAGCCTCTCTAATACCGCGCACTTTTCGCCGGTATCATACACCTACCATATACCTTCCTCAAAACAGCCATCATACCTACCTATCATGGCATTTCCATAGCCATTCCGAGATATATTGTCATGCAACTTTCGACTGTTCCGTTCATGACACATTCATCATTGTCATATTGCATATCCTGGTACACCGCCGGAGGCATTCATATAGAGTCATATTTTGTTCTAAGTATCGAGTTGTAATTGTTGAGTTGTAAGAAAAATAAAAGTGTGATGATCATCATTATTAGAGCATTGTCCCAGTGAGGAAAGGGTGATGGAGACTATGATTCCCCCATAAGTTGGGATGAGACTCCGGACGAAAAATAAATAAAAGAGGCCAAAGAAGCCCAAATAAAAAGAGAAAGAAAAGAGGCCATAAAAAAGAGAAAAGGCCCAAATAAAAAATATATAAAAAATGAATGAGAGAGAAAGAGAGAAGGGATAATGTTACTATCCTTTTACCACACTTGTGCTTCAAAGTAGCACCATGATCTTCATAGTAGAGAGTCTCTCATGTTGTCACTTTCATATAATAGTGGGAATTTTACATTATAGAACTTGGCTTGTATATTCCAATGATGGGCTTCCTCAAATTGCCCTAGGTCTTCATGAGCAAGCAAGTTGGATACACACCCACTTAGTTTCTTTTTGAGCTTTCATATACTTATAGCTCTAGTGCATCCATTGCACGGCAATCCCTACTCTCTCACATTGATATCTATTGATGGGCATCTCCATAGCCCGTTGATACGCCTAGTTGATGTGAGACTATCTTCTCCTTTTTGTCTTCTCCACAACCACCATTCTGTTCCACCTATAGTGCTATATCCATGGCCCACGCTCATGTATTGCGTGAAGATTGAAAAAGTTAGAGTATGAAACAATTGCTTGGCTTGTCATCGGGGTTGTGCATGATTTAAATACTTTGTGTGGTGAAGATAGAGCATAGCCAGACTATAAGATTTTGTAGGGATAACTTTCTTTGGCCATGTTATTTTGAGAAGACATAATTGCTTTGTTAGTATGCTTGAAGTATTATTATTTTTATGTCAATATAAACTTTTGTCTTGAATCTTTCGAATCTGAATATTCATATCACAATTAAGAATATTTGCATTGAAATTATGCCAAGTAGCACTCCGCATCAAAAATTCTCTTTTTATCATTTACCTACTCGAGGACGAGCAGGAATTAAGCTTGGGGATGCATGATACGTCTCCAACGTATCTATAATTTTTTATTGCTCCATGCTATATTATCTACTGTTTTGGATAATATTGGGCTTTATTTTCCACTTTTATATTATTTTTGGGACTAACCTATTAACCGTAGGCCCAGCCCAGAATTGCTGTTTTTTTGCCTATTTCAGTGTTTCGAAGAAACGGAATATCAAACGGAGTCCAAATGGAATGAAACCTTCGGGAACGTGATTCTCTCACCGAACGTGATCCAGGAGACTTGGACCCTACGCCAAGGCATCAAAGAGGCGGTCACGAGGGTGGGCGCCCCCCCTCCCTAGGGCGCGCCCCCTGCCTCGTGGGCCCCTCGGAGCTCCACCGACGTACTACTTCCTCCTATATATACCTACGTACCCCCGAACGATCAGCAGAGGAGCCAAAAACCTAATTCCACCACCGCAACTTTCTGTATCCACGAGATCCCATCTTGGGGCCTATTCCGGAGCTCCGCCGGAGAGGGCAGTCATCACGGAGGGCTTCTACATCATCATAGACTCTCCGATGAAGTGTGAGTAGTTTAGCTCAGACCTTCGGGTCCATAGTTAGTAGCTAGATGGCTTCTTCTCTCTTTTTGGATCTCAATACAAAGTTCTCCCCCTCTCTTGTGGAGATCTATTCAATGTAATCTTCTTTTTGCAGTGTGTTTGTTGAGACCGATGAATTGTGGGTTTATGATCAAGTCTATCTATGAATAATATTTGAATCTTCTCTGAATTCTTTTATGTATGATTGGTTATCTTTGCAAGTCTCTTCAAATTATCCGTTTGGTTTGGCCAACTAGATTGGTAGTTCTTGCCATGGGAGAAGTGCTTAGCTTTGGGTTCGATCTTGCGGTGTCCTTTCCCAGTGACAGAACGGGCAGCAAGGCACGTATTGCATCGTTGCCATCGAGGATAACAAGATGGGGTTTATTTCATATTGCATGAATTTTATCTCTCTACATCATGTCATCTTGCTTAAGGCGTTACTCTGTTTTTAACTTAATACTCTAGATGCATGCTGGATAGCGGTCGATGAGTGGAGTAATAGTAGTAGATGCAGAATCGTTTCGGTCTACTTGTCACGGACGTGATGCCTATATACATGATCATGCCTAGATATTCTCATAACTATGCTCAATTCTATGAATTGCTCAACAGTAATTTGTTCACCCACCGTAGAATACTTATGCTCTTGAGAGAAGCCACTAGTGAAACCAATGGCCCCGGGTCTATTCTCATCATATCAATCTCCATCACTTTAATCTTGTTTTGCTTTTTTACTTTGCCTTTTACTTTTCACTTTGCATCTCTATACCAAAAATACCAAAAATATTATATCTATCAGATCTCACTCTCGTAAGTGACCGTGTAGGGATTGACAACCCCTAATCGTGTTGGTTGCGAGTAGCTATCGTTTTGTGCAGGTACGAGGGACTTAAGTGTGGCCTCCTACTTGATTGATACCTTGGTTCTCAAAAATTGAGGGAAATACTTACGCTACTCTGCTGCATCATCCCTTCCTCTTCGGGGAAATCCAATGCAAGCTCAAGAGGTAGCACTCACACACAGTTGGACATGTTCATCACCATTCCAATTCATTCCCGATGAATCAGACCCGACTCAACTCTTAGCAGTAGAAGGCATGACAAACAAGCATGAATGAGTAGGCACATCAGGGCTCAAACAACTCCTACTCATCCTAGTGGGTTTCATCTATTTACTATGGCAATGACAGGTCATGCAGAGGAAAAGAGGTTCAGCTACCGCAGCATGTAACAGTTGAATCGTTGTTGTCCTAATGCAGTAAAATAGAGCAGGAGTGAGAGAGTGGAATTGTATCGGAATGAACAAGGGGGTTTTGCTTGCCTTGCATTTCTGAAGATGATATAGCTCTTCATCGGTGTCATTGATCACATCATCAAAACATACGTCTACCGAGGGGGAACAATCACCAGCAACACAGAAAGAATACAATCAATGCAATGCACAATATGATGCATGATCATGACATGTCAATATGCTGTGATTTGAGCTAATGCGGCTAAGAACAGAAGGGTTTGAGTTGAGCTGAACTCAAGGTTCAAATTCAGATTCAAACTATGAATTCAAATAGTGCATGATCATGTTTTGAACTAAACAACAAGGTTAATTTGTTTAAACATGCATGGAAATGCCATAAACAGATTCTTTGGATTTTTCTGATAATGTTTCATATATAATTTGTTTCATTTGGAGTTATGGTTGAATTTCTATGATTTTTAGAAGTTTATACCATTTTCTGGAATTTCCTGGTTATTAATAAATCCAGAAAATGTAATACTGTGTCAGCATTAGGTCATGCTGACATCAGCAGGTCAATAGGCGCCGTCTAGGTCAAACCTGACCAGTGGGTCCCACTGGTCAGTGTCACGGTGCTAGCTAGAGTCACTGACGTGTGGGGCCAGTCAACGGCCATGTCAGCTTGGTCAAAGCTGACGCGTGGGGTCGCTCTGGTTTAGTTAATCCTAAGCAAAAATAAAACAGGGGTTAATTAGGGCGTGGGGCCCAGGTGTCAGTGGCTAACTAAACTAACCTAGTTTAATTAGCACTAACCTAGGTTAAACTAATTAAGTTTAAACCTAAACCAGATTAATTAGCCGGGTGGGGCCCGCATGTCATACACCCAGGGGAGGTGTCTATCAGGGCTAAACCACCGGCGGTCAAAGCGGTCAACCCGCCGGCGACACAACGCCGGCGAGGCCAGACGCGGCGGAGGGCCTCGGATTTGGTCCTCCGGTGACCAAATCGACGGCGGAGACGTGCTACGTGGAGCTGGGGGGCTGCCACATCCAAGGGTGCAAGTGGTTGGACACGGGGACGCCGTAAACGACGCCGGCGAGCTCGACAGCGGCGGCCGGAGTTTGGTGGGCTCGGGGTCATCGTTGTGACGACCGTGGTGGCTCGTGCGGGGCACCTACGTGCTCTACACGGCGCGGGGAGGGAGCTGGGCAGGACAGCCGGACTAGTAGATGGCCAGAGACACGTTGGCGGCGAGCATAGACGGTGATGCATGCGGGCGAGCTCAAGGCGGCGCGTACGGTGCATGCAAGAGAAAACGGAAAGGGGGGAAGAATCAGTGGCTCACTGCGGATGCAGGGGAGCGAACGGCGAGCTCGAGGAGGCAGAGACGGCAGCAAAATGACGATGGGGATCTTGGTGTCGGGAGGTTAAAGACGAGCTCGGTGAGGTCCTCTGGGGGCTTCAGGCGTCACGCGGCTCGGTGAGAAGGTCGAGGAAAAAGTGGCGAGGCTTCTGGGCACGTCGGCGGGGCGTGGGGTGGCCGGTGGCCGTGGCAGAGCACGGCGGCGCCCTCTGGTGCGCTCAGGAATAGAGGGGGAGGGAGCCAGAGGAGGGGAGGAGCTGCGGGTGTGAGAGAGAGGTCAAGGGGCGTGTGGCATCGTCTGGAGCCGTCCGGGGCATGGGCAGAAGCAGGAGGTGGCTCGAGCGCATGGACACGCGCGTCGAGCACGCGACTCACGTCCTTTTGGCGAGAGGAGGGAGGTGACTGGCATCAGTCAGCTGGACTGGGTCGTGCTGGGCCAAGCCAGGTGGGCGCAAGGTTAGTTTCCTTTCTCTCTCTCTTTTCTGTTTTCTATTTATTCTGTTTTGTTTTTGTTTAGTAAAATACTAAACCATTTTATAAAATCCTGGAAATAATTAGGGGTGTTGTCTCAATTATTCCAATGACCCATAACAACTTCAAACATTTTTGGGGCACCTAAAATATATATATATATATATAGCATTTAAATAGCTCCAATTCAAATATGTTGAATTAATTCAAAGCCCAAATATGTCCTGCAAAAATGTAAACCGTTTTTGGTAGATGCTTCCACCTCAATCCAGAAATGTTGAACATTTTTAGAGGGCATTTTGAGTTCAATGAAAAAGATTTTATTTTGACCGTAGTTGAATTCATTTGGTGCTAGGGTTTAAGCATCCCCATTTCAAGACTAATTGAAATTGAAAATGATGCATGGATGCAATGCCACTAATTACAAGAAGATTTCTAGGGCTGTGACATTCATAGAATATGTGGGAGCCAATATGAGCATCCAGGTTCCGCTACATAGTTCTCGAGCCAATATGACTGGAGACGTGTTTTGGTCATGTCTACATAGTTCTCGAACCCGTAGGGTCCGCACGCTTAAAGTTCGGTGACCATCGGTATTATGAGTTTTTGTGTTTTGATGTACCGAAGGTAGTTCGGAGTCCCAAAGATGATCACGAACATGACGAGGAGTTTCAAAATGGTCGAGACGTAAAGATCGATATATTGTACGACTATGTTCGGACACCAGAAACGTTCTGGAAGGTTTCGGACATATACCGAAGTACCGGGGGGTTACCGGAACCCCCCGGGGGGCTTAATGGGCCTACATGGGCCTTCGCGGAAATAGAGGGCGGCAAGGGAAGTGTGGGGCGCGCCGCCAAGGCCCAAACCGAATTGGTTTAGGGTAAAGGGGGTCGGCCCCCTCTTTCCTTCTCCTCCTCTCCCTTTCCTTCCCCCTCTCCTACTCCTACTAGGAAAAGGAGGAGTCATACTCCTGGTGGGAGTAGGACTCCCCCTCTTGGTGCGCATCTCCCTGGCCGGCCGCCTCCTCCCCTTTCTCCTTTATATACGGGGGCTGGGAGGCACCCCATAGACACAAAAATTGATCATTGATCTCTTAGCCATGTGCAGTGCCCCCTCCACCATAATCCACCTCGATCATATCGTAGCAGTGCTTAGGCAAATCCCTGCATCGGTGGCATCATCATCACCATCACCATGCCGTCGTGCTGACGAAACTCTCCTATGAAGATTTGCTGGATCCGAGCTCGCTGGACGTCATCGAGTTGAACGTGTGCAGAACTCGGAGGTGCCGTGCATTCGGTACTTGGATCGGTCGCATCGTGAAGACGTACAACTACATCAAACATGTTGTGCTAACGCTTTCGCTTTCGGTCTACGAGGGTACGTGGACACACTCTCCACTCTCGTTGCTATGCATCACCATGATCCTGTGTGTGCGTAGGAATTTTTTTGAAATTACTACGTTCCCCAACAGTGGCATCTGAGCCAGGTTTTATGCGTAGATGTTATACGCACGAGTAGAACACAAGTGAGTTGTGGGCAATACAAGTCATACTGCTTACCAACATGTCACACTTTGGTTCGGCGGTATTGTTGGATGAAGTGGCCGAACTGACATTATGCATACGCTTACGCGAGACTGGTTCTACTGATGTGCTTTGCACATAGGTGGCTGGCGGGTGTCAGTTTCTCCAACTTTAGTTGAACCGAGTGTGGCTATGCACGGTCCTTGATAAGGTTAAAACAGCACTAACTTGACGAACTATCATTGTGGTTTTGATGCGTAGGTAAGAACGGTTCTTGCTAAGCCCGTAGCAGCCACGTAAAACTTGCAACAACAAAGTAGAGGACGTCTAACTTGTTTTTGCAGGGCATGTTGTGATGTGATATGGTCAAGACATGATGCTATATTTATTGTATGAGATGATCATGTTTTGTAACGGAGTTATCGGCAACTGGCAGGAGCCATATGGTTGTCGCTTTATTGTATGCAATGCAATCGCCCTGTAATTGCTTTACTTTATCACTAAGCGGTAGCGATAGTCGTAGAAGCAATAGTTGGCGAGATGACAATGGTGCTACGATGGAGATCAAGATGTCGCGCCGGTGACGATGGTGATCATGACGGTGCTTCGGAGATGCAAATCACAAGCACAAGATGATGATGGCCATATCATATCACTTATATTGATTGCATGTGATGTTCATATTTTATGCATCTTATTTTGCTTTGATTGACGGTAGCATTATAAGATGATCTCTCACTAAATTTCAAGATGAAAGTGTTCTCCCTGAGTATAAACCATTGCCAAAGTTCGTCGTGCTGAGACACCATGTGATGATCGGGTGTGATAAGCTCTACGTTCATCTACAACGGGTGCAAGCCAGTTTTGCACACGCAGAATACTCGGGTTAAAGTTGACGAGCCTAGCATATGCAGATATGGCCTCGAAACACTGAGACCGAAAGGTCGAGCGTGAATCATATAGTAGATATGATCAACATAATGATGTTCACCATTGAAAACTACTCCATCTCACGTGATGATCGGACATGGTTTAGTTGATTTGGATCACGTGATCGCTTAGATGATTAGAGGGATATCTATCTAAGTGGGAGTTCTTAAGTAATATGATTAATTGAACTTTAATTTATCATGAACTTAGTCCTGATAGTATTTTGCAAATAATGTTGTAGATCAATAGCTCGTGTTGTTGCCACCCTATGTTTTATCTAGAGAAAACTAAGTTGAAAGATGATAGTAGCAATGATGCGGACTGGGTCCGTGATCTGAGGTTTATTCTCATTGCTGCACAGAAGAATTATGTCCTTGATGAACCGCTAGGTGATAGACCTATTGCAGGAGCAGATGCAGACGTTATGAACGGTTGGCTAGCTCAATATGATGACTACTTGATAGTTTAGTGCACCATGCTTAACGGCTTAGAATCGGGACTTCAAAAATGTTTCGAACGTCATGGACCATATGAGATGTTCCAGGAGTTGAAGTTAATATTTCAAGAAAACTCCCGAGTTGAGAGATATGAAGTCTCCAACAAGTTATATAGCTAAAAGATGGAGGAGAATAGCTCAAGCAGTGAGCATGTGCTCAGATTGTCTGGGTACTACAATCGCTTGAATCAAGTGGGAGTTAATCTTCGAAATAAGATAGTGATTGACAGAATTATCTAGTCTCCATCACCAAGTTAGTAGAACTTTGTGACGAACTATAGTATGCAAGGGATGATGAAAACGATTCTCGAGCTTTTCATGATGATGAAATCAATGAAGGTAGAAATCGAGAAAGAGCATCAAGTGTTGATGATTAACAAGACCACTAGTTTCAAGAAAAGGGCAAAAGGAAAGAAAGGGAACTTCATGTAGAATGGCAAGCAAGTTGTCACTTTTGTGAAGAAGCCCAAAGCTAGACTAAAGCCTGAAACTGAGTGCTTCTACTCCAAAGAAAATTGTCACTGGAAGCGGAAATGCCCTGAATATTTGGTGGATAAGAAGGATGGCAAAGTGAACAAGGGTATATTTGATATATAGGTTATTGATGTGTACCTTACTAAGTGTTTATAGTCGACCCTCGGTATTTGATACTTGTTTGGTTGCTAAAATTAGTAACTCGATACAGGAGTTACAGAATAAACAGAGACTAGTTGAGGGTGAAGTGATGATGTGTGTTGGAAGTGGTTCCAAGATTGATATGATCTTCATCACACACACCCTATACTTTCGGGATTAGTGTTAAACCTAAATAAATGTTATTTGGTGTTTGTGTTAAGCATGAATATGATTTGATCATGTTTGTTGCAATACGGTTATTCATTTAAAGTCAGAGAATAATTGTTGTTCTGTTTACATGAATAAAACCTTCGATGGTCATACACCCAATGAAAATAGTTTGTTGGATCTCGATCGTAGTGATACACATATTCATAATATTCAAGCCAAAAGATGAAAAGTTAATAATGATAATGCAACTTATTTGTGGCACTACCGTTTAGGTCATATTGGTGTAAAGCGCATGAAGAACCTCCATGCTGATGGGATTTTAGAATCACTTGATTATGAATCATTTAATGCTTGTGAACCATGCCTTATGGGAAAGATGACTAAGACTCCGTTCTCCGGAACAATGGAGCGAGCAACTGACTTATTGGAAATAATACATACTGATGTATGCGGTCCGATGAGTGTTGAGGCTCACGGCGGGTATCGTTATTTTCTGACCTTCACAGATGATTTGAGCAGATATGGGTATATCTACTTGATGAAACATAAGTCTGAAACATTTCAAAAGTTCAAAGAATTTCAGAGTGAAGTGGAAAATCATCATAACAAGAAAATAAAGTTTCTACGATCTGATTGTGGAGGAGAATATTTGAGTTATGAGTTTGGTCTTCATTTGAGACAATGCGGAATAGTTTCGCAACTCACGCCACCTGGAACACCACAGCGTAATGGTGTGTCTGAACATCGTAACCGTACTTTATTAGATATGGTGCAATCTATGATGTCTCTTACCGATTTACCACTATCATTTTCGGGTTATGCATTAGAGACAGCTGCATTCACGTTAAATAGGGCACCATCTAAATCCGTTGAGACGACACCATATGAACTGTGGTTTGGCTAGAAACCTAAGCTGTCGTTTCTTAAAGTTTGGGGTTGCGATGCTTATGTGAAAAAGTTTCAACCTAATAAGCTCAAACCCAAATCGGAGAAATGTGTTTTCATAGAATACCCAAAGGAAAATGTTGGGTACACCTTCTATCATAGATCCAAAGGCAAGATCTTTGTTGCTAAAAGTGGATTCTTTCTAGAGAAGGAGTTTCTCTCAAAAGAAGTGAGTGGGAGGAATGTAGAACTTGATGAGGTAATTGTACCTTCTCCCGAATTGGAAAGTAGTTCATCACAGAAATCAGTTCTAGTGATCTCTACTCCAATTAGTGAGGAAGCTAATGATGATGATCATGAAACTTCGGATCAAGTTACTACTGAACCTCGTAGGACAACCAGAGCATGGTATGCACCAGAGCGGTACGGTAATACTTTCTGGAAGTCATGTTACTAGACCATGACGAACCTACAAGCTATGAGGAAGCGATGATGAGCCCAGATTCCGCGAAATGGCATGAGGCCATTAAATCTGAGATGGGATCCATGTATGAGAACAAAGTATGGACTTTGATTGACTTGCCCGATGATCGGTGAGTCATTAAGAATAAATGGATCTTCAAGAGGAAAATGGACGCTAATAGTAGTGTTACTATCTACAAAGCTCGAATTGTCGCAAAATGTTTTCGACAAGTTCAAAGTGTTGACTACGATGAGATTTTCTCACTCGTATTGACGCTTAAAAGTCTGTCCGAATCATGTTAGCAGTTGCCGCATTTTATGAAATCTGGCAAATGGATGTCAAAACTGTATTCCTTCATGGATTTCTTAAAGAAGAGTTGTATATGATGCAACCAGAAGGTTTTGCCGATCCTAAAAGGTGCTAACAAAGTGAGCAAGCTCCATCGATCCATCTATGGACTGGTGCAAGCATCTCGGAGTTGGAATATATGCTTTGATAAAGTGATCAAAGCATATGGTTTTATACAGACTTGCGGTGAAGTCTGTATTTACAAGAAAGTGAGTGGGAGCACTGCATCATTTTTGATAAGTATATGTGAATGACATATTGTTGATCGGAAATAATGTAGAATTTTTTCGAAAGCATAAAGGAGTGTTTGAAAAGAGTTTTTCAAAGAAAGACCTCGATGAAGCTGCTTACACATTGAGCATCAAGATCTATAGAGATAGATCAAGACGCTTGATAAGTTTTGTAGTAGAATTTTTATACATGGAAGGGTCCGTACGCTTAAAGTTCAGTGACGATTGGTATTATGAGTTTTTGTGTTTTGATGTACCGAAGGTAGTTCGAAGTCCTGGATATGATCACGGACATGACGAGGAGTCTCGAATGCTCGAGACGTAAAGATCGATATATTGGACGACTATGTTCGGACACCGGAAAGGTTTCGGACATATACCGGAGTACCGGGGGGTTACCGGAACCCCCCGGGGGGCTTAATGGGCCTACATGGGCCTTAGTGGAAATAGAGGGCAGCAATGGAAGTGGGGGCGTCCCCCCCAAGGCCCAAATCAAATTGGTTTAGGGTAAAGGGGGCCGGCCCCCTCTTTCCTTCTCCTCCTCCCCCTTCCCTCCCCCTCTTCTACTCCTACTAGGAAAAGGAGGAGTCCTACTCCTAGTGGGAGTAGGACTCCCCCTCTTGGCGCGCCTCTCCTTGGCCGGCCGCCTCCTCCTCTTGCTCCTTTATATACGGGGGCTGGGGGGGCACCCCATAGACACAACAATTGATCATTGATCTCTTAGCCGTGTGTAGTGCCCCCCTCCACAATAATCCACCTCGATCATATCGTAGCAATGCTTAGGCAAAGCCTTGCGTCGGTAGCATCATCATCACCATAACCACGCCGTCGTGCTGATGAAACTCTCCTGTGTAGCTTTGCTGGATCAGAGCTCGCGCGACATCATCGAGTTGAACGTGTGCAGAACTCGGAGGTGTTGTGCGTTCGGTACTTGGATCGGTCAGATCGTGAAGCCGTACGACTACATCAACCGCGTTGTGCTAATGCTTCCGCTTTCGGTCTACGAGGGTATGTGGACACACCATGATCATGTGTGTTCGTAGGAATTTTTTTGAAATTACTATGTTCCCCAACATTTTCCTACCAATCTATCCCCCTAGGGGCATGCGTAGTAGTACTTTGATTCAAGGGCTAATAAACTTTTGCAATAAGTATATGAGTTCTTTATGACTAATGTGAGTCCATGGATTGTATGCACTCTCACCCTTCCATCATTGCTAGCCTCTTCGGTACTGTGCATTTCCCTTTCTCACCTCGAGAGTTGGTGCAAACTTCACCGGTGCGTCCAAACCCTGTGATATGATACGCTCTATCACACATAAACCTCCTTATATCTTCCTCAAAACAGCCACCATACCTACCTATCATGGCATTTCCATAGCCACTCCGAGATATATTGCCATGCAACTTCCATCATCATCATATACATGACTTGAGCATTTATTGTCATATTGCTTTGCATGATCGTAAGATAGCTAGCATGATGTTTTCATGGCTTGTCCGTTTTGTGATGTCATTGCTACGCTAGATCATTGCACATCCCGGTACACCGCCGGAGGCATTCATATAGAGTCATACCTTTTTTCTAGCATCGAGTTGTAATATTGAGTTGTAAGTAAATAAAAGTGTGATGATCATCATTATTAGAGCATTGTCCTAGTGAGGAAAGGATGATGGAGACTATGATTCCCCCACAAGTCGGGATGAGACTCCGGATGAAAAAAAAGAAAAAAAGAGAAAGGCCCAAAAAACAAAAAATGAGAGAAAATGAGAGAAGGGACAATGTTACTATCCTTTTACCACACTTGTGCTTCAGAGTAGCACCATGTTCCTCATATAGAGAGTCTCTTTAGTTATCACTTTCATATACTAGTGGGAATTTTCATTATAGAACTTGGCTTGTATATTCCGATGATGGGCTTCCTCAAATGCTCGAGGTCTTCATGAGCAAGCAAGTTGTATGCACACCCACTTAGTTTACAGTTTGATCTTTCATACACTTATAGCTCTAGTGCATCCGTTGCATGGCAATCCCTACTCCTCGCATTGACATCAATTGATGGGCATCTCCATAGCCCGTTGATTAGCCACGTCGATGTGAGACTTTCTTCCTTTTGTCTTCTCCACACAACCTCCATCATCCTATTCTATTCCACCCATAGTGCTATGTCCATGGCTTACGCTCATGTATTGTGTGAAGGTTCAAAAGGCTGAAGCGTGTTAAAAAGTATGAACCAATTGCTCGGCTTGTCATCGGGGTTGTGCGTGATTTGAATGCTTTGTGTGGTGAAGATGGAGCATAGCCAGACTGTATGATTTTGTAGGGATGAGCTTTCTTTGGCTATGTTATTTTGATAAGACATAATTGCTTGGTTAGTATGTTTGAAGTATCATTGTCTTAATGTCAAATGATAGACTATTGCTTTGAATCACTCGTGTCTTAATATTCATGCCATGATTAGATTACATGATCAAGATTATGCTAGGTAGCATTCCACATCAAAAATTATCTATTTTATCATTTACCTACTCGAAGACGAGCAGGAATTAAGCTTGGGGATGCTGATACGTCTCCGTCGTATCTATATTTTTTGATTGTTCCATGTCAATATTATACAACTTTCATATACTTTTGGCAACTTTTTATACTATTTTTTGGGACTAACATATTGATCCAGTGCCCAGTGCCAGTTCATGTTTGTTGCATGTTTTTTGTTTCACAGTAAATCCATATCAAACGGAGTCCAAACAGGATAAAAACTGACGGATATTTTTTTGGAATATATGTTATTTTTTGGAAGAAAAATCAGCGCGAGACGATGCCCGAGAGGGCCACGAGGCAGGGGCGCGCCCTGGGCTCTCGTGGCCACCCCGTAAGGCGGTTGATGCCCTTCTTTCTCCGCAAGAAAGCTAATATCCGGATAGAGATCGTGTTAAAATTTCAGCCCAATCGGAGTTACGGATCTCCGGGAATATAAGAAACGGTGAAAGGGCAGAATCCCAGAACGCAGAAACAGAGAGAGACAGAGAGACAGATCCAATCTCGGAGGGGCTCTCGCCCCTCCTGTGCCATGGAGACCATGGACTAGAGGGGAAACCCTTCTCCCATCAAGGGAGAAGGTCAAGGAAGAAGAAGAAGAAGAAGAAGGGGAGCTCTCTCCCCCTCTCTCCCGGTGGCGTCGGAACGCCGCCG
The DNA here is from genome assembly GCF_018294505.1 of Triticum aestivum. NCBI lineage: Eukaryota > Viridiplantae > Streptophyta > Magnoliopsida > Poales > Poaceae > Triticum > Triticum aestivum. The sequence goes on along the minus strand of NC_057797.1, from coordinate 263,003,981 downwards.
GGGGCCATCATCGCCGCAATCTACACCAACACCTCCGCCATCTTCACCAACATCTCCATCTCCTTCCCCCCTCTATCTACAGCGGTCCACTCTCCCGCAACCCGCTGTACCCTCTACTTGAACATGGTGCTTTATGCTTCATATTATTATCCAATGATGTGTTGCCATCCTATGATGTCTGAGTAGATTTTCGTTGTCCTATCGGTGGTTGATGAATTGCTATGATTGATTTAATTTGCTTGTGGTTATGTTGCTGTCCTTTGGTGCCCATCATATGAGCGCGCGCGTAGATCACACCATAGGGTTAGTTGTATGTTGATAGGACTGGGAGGGCAAGAGTGACAGAATCTTCAACCTAGCACAGAAATTGATGCATACGGGATTGAAGGGGGACCAATATATCTTAATGCTATGGTTGGGTTTTACCTAAATGAACGTTAGTAGTTGCGGATGCTTGCTAATAGATCCAATCACAAGTGCATAGAATTCCAAGTCAGGGATGACATGCTAGCAGTGGCCTCTCGCACATAAAACTTGCTATCGGTCTAGTAAAGTAGTCAATTGCTTAGGGACAATTTCACAACTCCTACCACCACTTTTCCACGCTTGCTATACTAACTTTATTGCTTCTTTACCTAAAACAGCCCCTAGTTTTTATTTACGTGCACTTTATATTCTTGCAAACCTATCCCGTTACACCTACAAAGTACTTCTAGTTTCATACATGTTCTAGGTAAAGCGAATGTTAAGCGTGCGTAGAGTTGTATCGGAGGTCGATAGAACTTGAGGGAATATTTGTTCTGTCTTTAGCTCCTCATTGGGTTTGACATTCTTACTTATCAAAAGAGGCTACAATTGATCCCCTATACTTGTGGGTTACCAAGACCTTTTTCTGGCGCCGTTGCTGGGGAGCAATAGCGTGGGGTGAATATTCTCGTGTGTGCTTGTTTGCTTTATCACTAAGTAATTTTTCTTTGTTGTTCTAAGTTGTTTTCTATATTTATTTATGGGTAGGAAATGCAAAATACCAAAAAAATAGTTGTACCTACTACACCAATGGTTGAAGAACCATTCAAAATCTATCACACTCCAAAAGCTTTTTACTTGGATCATCTTCGATCCCTTTGTGCTCGTGCTGAAACACCAACTAGCTTAGTTGAGGGCAAATATTTAGATGAGCATGCTTGTTATGTGCGACACTGCTTATCTCAAAAAGGGGAACTTTTACTGGATCAAATTCACTGTTTGCAGTGCTATGCTTGGAATTTATGTGAAATATATGATGTTACTTGTTGTTCTGAAAACCCTAAGAAACACCTTCCCTACCAATGTGAGTTTAGCGATAATGGAATCGTATCTTCGTATGCTAAGGGTGTTTACAATTACTATGATGTTCAACAAATTGAAGAATTTGTTGCTTTTAAGGGTGCTTATGAAATTGCTTCTTTGATTGAAAAGTATGATGCTACTCTTTACAAATCTGGAAATTTTACCATAGTTAAATATTGTTATGATAATTATGCTTCTAATGCATATGTTAAACCATATATTGAGGGCTCCTCCGTTGTCCAAGAAGAGACTAATATTTTGCAGGAGTCTATGGAAGAAGAAATTAATGACATTGTGAGCTCATTGGATGAAAAAGATGAGGAGGAGAGCGAAGAGCAAAAGGAGGAAGAGTGGATTGATCACCCATGCCCACCTTCTAATGAGAGTAACTCTTCAACTCATACATTGTTTAATTTCCCTTCGTGCTTACCGAAGGATGATTGCTATGATGACTATTATGATCCCGTTGATTCTCTTGAAATATCCCTTTTTGATGATGCTTGCTATGCGTGTGGCCAAGATGCCAATATGAATTATGCTTATGGAGATGAACTTGCTATAGTTCCTTATGTTAAACATGAAATTGTTGCTATTGCACCCACGCATGATATTCCTATTATCTTTTTGAATTCTCCCAACTACACTATATCGGAGAAGGTTACCCTTATTAAGGATTATATTGATGGGTTGTGTTTTACTATTACACATGATGATTTTGATAGATATAATATGCATGTGCTTGCTGCTCCTACTTGCAATTATTATGAGAGAGGAACTATATCTCCACCTCTCTATGTTTCCCACACGAAAAAATTGCAAGAAAGTGTTTATACTATGCATTGGCCTTTACTTTGTGTGCATGAATTGTTCTTTCATGACATGACGATGCATAGGAAGAGAGTTAGACTTCTTCATTGCTTGATATATGTTTCTTTGTGCTCACTACTAAATGTCAAATCATTGTTAGTTAAAATTGGCTTTGATATACCTTGGCATTTGGGTGGATCCATTACTTGAGCACTATATGCCTAGCTTAGTGGCTTTAAAGAAAGCGCTGCCAGGGAGACAACCCAGAAGTTTTAGAGATTCATTTATTTCGGTTGTGTGCTTTTATAAAGTTTAGAATAAAAATAATGTGCCAAGGTTTGCCTTTAGGATGTTTTAGATTACTTGTTGGTTTGTGCGGTGTAGAACAAATAATTTGGATCTAGTGCGTGATTTTACATTTTTTTACTGGAATGTCAAACGGTTCTGAAACTTTTTGCACTGTCTTTCTATACAAATTGTTTATTTGCATAATTTTGGTAGAATTTTTGGAGTACCAGAGGTTTGGTGAACGTTCAGATTATTACAGATTGTTCTGTTTTAGACAGATTCTGTTTTTGATGCATAGTTTACTTGTTTTGATGAAACTATCAATTTATATCAGTGGATTAAGCCATGGAAAAGTTATATTACAGTAGCTACAATACATAAACAAAATATGAATTGGTTTTCAACAGTACTTAGAGTAGTGATTTGCTTTATTATACTAACAGATCTTACCGAGTTTTCTGTTGAAGTTTTGTGTGGATGAAGTGTTCGAAGATCGAGGAGGTCTCGATATGAAGATAAGGAGGAGAGACAAGAGCTCAAGATTGGGGATGCCCAAGGCACCCAAAGTAAATATTCAAGAATACTCAAAAGTCTAAGCTTGGGGATGCCCCGGAAGGCATCCCATCTTTCTTCAACAAGTATCAGTAAGTTTTCGGATTCGTTTCGTTCATGCGATATGTGCAAACTTGGAGCGTCTTTTGCATTTAGTTTTCACTTTACTTTTATGCACCATGCTGCTATGAGATAGTCCTTGGTTGATTCATAGAATACTTATTTCACTTCACTTGTATCTTTTGACTATGGATTTATAGAATGCTTCATGTGCTTCGCTTATATCATTTGAAGTTTGGATTGCCTGTTTCTCTTCACATAGAAAATCGCCATTTGTAAAACGCTCTTCTGCTTCACTTATATTTGTTAGAGCGTGGGCATATCTTTTGTAGAAATAATTAAACTATCTTGCTTCACTTATATCTATTTAGGGAGTTGACAGGAATTGGTCATTCACATGGTTAGTCATAAAATCCTACATAAAACTTGTAGATCACTGAATATGATATGTTTGATTCCTTGCAATAGTTTTGCGATATAAAGGTGGTGATATTAGAGTCGTGCTAGTTGAGTAATTTTGAAATTGAGAAATACTTGTGTTGAGTTTTGCAAGTCCCATAGCATGCACTCATGGTGAACCGTTATGTAACGAAGTTGGAGCATGAGGTATTTATTAATTGTCTTCCTTATGAATGGCGGTTGGGGACGAGCGATGGTCTTTTCTGAAGGAAATATGCCCTAGAGGCAATAATAAAGTTATTATTTATTTCCTTATATATCATGATAAATGTTTATTATTCATGCTAGAATTGTATTAACCGGAAACATGATACATGTGTGAATACATAGATAAACAGAGTGTCACTAGTATGACTCTACTTGACTAGCTCATTGATCAAAGATGGTTATGTTCCTAGCCATAGACATGAGTTGTCATTTGATTAATGGGATCACATCATTAGGAGAATGATGTGATTGACTTGACCCATTCCGTTAGCTTAGCACTTGATCGTTTAGTATTTTGTTATTGCTTTCTTCATGACTTATACATGTTCCTATGACTATGAGATTATGCAACTCCGCTTACCGGAGGAACACTTTGTGTGCTACCAAATGTCACAATGTAACTGGGTGATTATAAAGGTGCTCTACAGATCGATATATTAGTCGACTATGTTCGGACACCGGAAAGGTTCCAGAAGGTTTCGACATATACCAGAGTACCGGTGGGTTACCGGAACCCCCCAGGGGGCTTAATGGACCTACATGATCCTTAGTGGAAATAGAGGGCAGCAAGGGAAGTTTAGGGCGCACCCCCCAAGGCCTAAACCGAATTGGTTTAGTGTAAAGGGGTCGGCCCCTCTTTCCTTCTTCTCCTCTCCCTTTCCTTCCCCCTCTCCTACTCCTACTAGGAAAAGGAGGAGTCCTACTCCTAGTGGGAGTAGGACTCCCCATCTTGGCACGCCTCTCCCTGGCCGGTCGCCTCCTACCCTTGCTCCTTTATATACGAGGGCAGGGAGGCACCCCATAGACACAACAATTGATCATTGATCTCTTAGCCGTGTGCAGTGCCCCCTCCACCATAATCCACCTGGATCATATCGTAGCAGTGCTTAGGCGAAGCCCTGCGTCGGTAGCATCATCATCACCGTCACCATGCCGTCGTGCTGACGAAACTCTCATGTGAAGCTTTGCTGGATCGGAGCTCGCAGGACATCATCAAGTTGGACGTGTGCAGAACTCGGAGGTGCCGTGCATTCGGTACTTGGATCGGTCGGATCGTGAAGACGTACGACTACATCAACCGCGTTGTGCTAACGCTTCTGCTTTCGGTGTACGAGGGTACATGGACACACTCTCCCCTCTCGTTGCTATGCATCACCATGATCCTGTGTGTGTGTAGGAATTTTTTTGAAATTACTACGTTTCCCAATAGTGGCATCCGAGCCAGGATTTATGCGTAGATCTTATATGCACGAGTAGAACACAAGTGTGGTGTGGGCGATACAAGTCATACTGCTTACCAGCACGTCACACTTTGGTTTGGCGGTATTGTTGGATGAAGCGGTCCGGACCGACATTATGTGTACGCTTACGCGGGACTGGTTCTACCGACGTGCTTTGCACATAGGTGGATGGCGGGTGTCAGTTTCTCCAACTTCAGTTGAACCGAGTGTGGCTACGCCCGGTCCTTGAGAAGGCTAAAACAGCACTAACTTGACGAACTATCATTGTGGTTTTGATGCGTAGGTAAGAACGTTTCTTGCTAAGCCCATAGCAGCCACGTAAAACTTGCAACAACAAAGTAGAGGATGTCTAACTTGTTTTTGCAGGGCATGTTGTTATGTGATATGGTCAAGACATGATGCTATATTTATTGTATGAGATGATCATGTTTTGTAACGGAGTTATCGGCAACTGGCAGGAGCCATATGGTTGTCGCTTTATTGTATGCAATGCAATTGCCCTGTAATTGCTTTACTTTATCACTAAGCGGTAGCGATAGTCATAGAAGCAATAGTTGGCGAGACGACAACGATGCTACGATGGAGATCAAGGTGTTGCGCCGATGATGATAATGATCATGACGGTGCTTCGGAGATGGAGATCACAAGCACAAGATGATGATGGCCATATCATATCACTTATATTGATTGCATGTGATGTTTATCTTTTATGCATCTTATTTTGCTTTGATTGACGGTAGCATTATAAGATGATCTCTCACTAAATTTCAAGATAAAAGTGTTCTCCCTGAGTATGCACTATTGCCAAAGTTCGTCGTGCCGAGACACCACATGATGATCGGGTGCGATAAGCTCTACGTTCATCTACAACGGGTGCAAGCCAGTTTTGCACACGCAGAATACTCAGGTTAAAGTTGACGAGCCTAGCATATGCAGATATGGCCTCAGAACACTTAGACCGAAAGGTCGAGCGTGAATCATATAGTAGATATGATCAACATAATGGTGTTCACCATTGAAAACTACTCCATCTCACGTGATGATCGAACATGGCTTAGTTGATTTGGATCACGTGATCGCTTAGATGATTAGAGGGATATCTATCTAAGTGGGAGTTCTTAAGTAATATGATTAATTGAACTTTAAATTATCATGAACTTAGTCCTGATAGTATTTTGCAAATAATGTTGTAGATCAATAGCTCGCGTTCTTGCCACCCTATGTTTTATATGTGTTCCTAGAGAAAACAAAGTTGAAAGATGATAGTAGCAATGATGCGGACTGGGTCCATGATCTGAGGTTTATTCTCATTGCTGCACAGAAGAATTATGTCCTTGATGCACCGCTAGGTGACAGACCTATTGCAGGAGCAGATGTAGACGCTATGAACATTTGGCTAGCTCAATATGATGACTACTTGATAGTTTAGTGCACCATGCTTAACGTCTTAGAATCGGGACTTCAAAAACGTTTTGAACGTCATGGACCATATGAGATGTTCCAGGAGTTGAAGTTAATATTTCAAGAAAACACCCGAGTTGAGAGATATGAGGTCTCCAACAAGTTCTATAGCTAAAAGATGGAGGAGAATAGCTCAAGTAGTGAGCATGTGCTCAGATTGTCTGGGTATTACAATCGCTTGAATCAAGTGGGAGTTAATCTTCCAGATAAGATAGTGATTGACGGAATTATCTAGTCGCCATCACCAAGTTAGTAGAACTTTTGTAACATCCCAAATTTTCAATTTGGAATGTTATACATTAGATCATCAATGCATATCATATTTCTTTTGCATTTTGGTTGATCCTAGAAATTCTACGCAACTCAATGACCCACGGAGAGAGTTGGGGATTTTGATATTTTCATATTTGAGTTCTCTCAAATTTTGAGAATAGGATCATTTGATTTTATTTATTTTATCATCAATTATTTCTATTACAAAACTATGAGAGAGGGAATAAAATGACTTTCCCAAAATAAAGAAATACTGAGGATTTAATAATAAAATCAAATAATATTTTATTTCATAGTTTTTCGGTGTTTTATTTGATTTAGGAAAAATGTGTGTTTTTCAAAATTGCATTTTGGTCCCAAATAAATGTTCACCCTGTGAGGCTTGATTTTAGAAGCCCGTGGAAATTTATTTCGGAATTTTTGGAGTCTGTTTAGTATTTATTTTTTTCCTTTTTCCGAGCGGAATATATCTATAAAAAACGCGTCGCGCACCGACTGGGCCAAGGCCCAGCCGACGGCCCACCCCACCGCCTGCGTCTCCCTCCAGGAGACCGGAGCCGCGCCGCCGCCCGAGTCCGGCTCGGGGCCGCCGCCGTGCCCCCTCCCCCAAGGCAGCAACCCCCCCTCTCTTAAATACCGAGCCGCCCCGCCGCCCCTCATCTCACCCCACCCCGCCCCGCCAAGTCGCAGCCGCCCCGCCGCCTGCACTGCTGCCGCTGCCGCCGCGCGCCGCACGCCGCCGCTGCCGCTGCTGCGTCACCCCGCCGCACCGCATAGCCACCGCCGCCGCCGGAGCCCTGCCCCGCCGCCGGAGTACCTCGCCGGAGGTATAGCCGCCGACGTTCACCGATCCGTTCGTTTTAGCGAACGTGTTCACCGGTTAGTTTCTGTTAACGAACGTTCATTCGATTAACTGTTCGTCAGTTTTCTTTTTCTCGGATTAAATCCGTGATTTATCTGATCGTGATTCCTGATCCGATTTTCGTTTTAGTTTATCTTTTCGCTCATTTATCGGAATCAGGCGATTCAAGCGCCTAGAGTTTCGTCTCGAAACTCTCTATCCGTTTAACCAACTTAAACAAGATTTTGCTACTGTAAAATTTGCCCTAGATCCAGATTACTAGAACGAAGTTGTTTTCTTTCGCCGTTTGACTTTCGTTGCTTTGTTCGATTTGGTTCTTTTGCCAACCGGAGTTCTTAAGTTGAACCTTCTGGTTATATCTCTTATTTGAGTTTTACCTGTGCATTAGATGAGTACTTATTGCTTGCTCGTTTGTTTGTTTGCGATAGAGTATCCGAGTGCACCGCTTGTTACTTTGAATCGCTAGGTTTCCCGGATCATCAGCAAGGCAAGTAACACTTTGATCATACCTTTTTCTACTACCTAGTTTTATTGCATTAGATCAATCCTCACACATTGCATGATTAGGATCTAATTAAATTGTGGGATGGGAAGTAGTTGAGGTAGTACCTATTACCTGTTTATTATCAAACCTTTGGGAGTTACTTCCGCGTTTGCTTATTATGCCATGCTATGCTAGTAGACGTGGATTGGGTGAGTGATATCCATGACAGATGTGAGTTTTGTTAATTAATGGTTTATCTAAGGTGGCAACTTAAACACACATCTGGGTGGATTGAGGCACCTGGGTATTCCAGGACTTGCCTGTTTTCTTTTGGACCGCCACCCAGGCACAAAGGGATCATAAGACTATTCATACTAGAAACTTCCGTGTGCAGCCACAAGCTATTATAGGCTCTAGCATAGTTGACTAAGTTGTGCGAACTCTTACAGTGGTAGACTAGCAGATGTAGGGGATGTAGGTGGTGCGGTCTACCCGATCGTAAGGTGCCAGCGCTTCTGAAAGACTATGTCTCGATCATCCATCTTCTCAAACACCGTGTAGTGCGAGAAACCAAACGGAGGCGATCGAGTCTTGTGGGGAAAAGTGTGCAAACCTCTGCAGAGTGTAACAAACTAATCATGATTAGCCGTGTCCCCGGTTATGGACATCTTGAGTATCTAGTACCTGGATTATCATGTGAATCTCAACATGTTACTCTAAATTAATTTTGTTGGGTTATGTTTAATGTTGATGCTTAATTGGGATTGAGAATGCTGTCAACCATTCTCAATGTTTAAAAACTACCATGATAGTTAAATAAATTTTATTCCTTTGTAGTAGGGAAAAATTGGCTTTTTGCAAAAACATATAACCATAGAGCTTTTCCACCATCCATATATGCATATAGTATAGCCGTTTCATTCCATTACTCTCTATGTGTTACCTTGCCAGCATATTCCATGTGCTGACCCGTTTTCGGGCTGCAACGTTAATGTTGCAGACTTTTCAGACGATGATTAAGGAGCTTTAGGTCGTGGTCCTATACTCAGTGATGCCGTTGGAGTTGATGGACTCACTTATCTTCCAAGCCTTCCGCTGTTATCGTTATTAGATGGCCTTAAGCCATATTTATTGTAATAAGCTTTCTTATGAGACACTCGATGTAATAAGTGTGTGATTGCTACTCTGCTATAAATCCTCCGAGTACTGTGTGGTGTCAGCATTAGTGATCTAGGGATGACACCGGAGCACAGAGATCAGACTGTTTGAGGTCTGGTCGCTACAACTTCGTGATGAACTATAGTATGCAAGGGATGACGAAAACGATTCCCGAGCTTTTCATGATGACGAAATCAATGAAGGTAGAAATCGAGAAAGAGCATCAAGTGTTGATGATTAACAAGACCACTAGTTTCAAGAAAAGGGCAAAGGGAAAGAAAGGGAACTTCATGTAGAATGGCAAGCAACTTGTCACTTCCGTGAAGAAGCCCAAAGCTAGACTAAAGCCTGAAACTAAGTGCTTCTACTGCAAAGAAAATGGTCACTGGAAGCGGAAATGCCGTGAATATTTGGTGGATAAGAAGGATGGCAAAGTGAAGAAGGGTATATTTGATATACAGGTCAGTTATGTGTACCTTACTAAGTGTTTATAGTAGCCCCTCGGTATTTGATACTTGTTCGGTTGCTAAAAATTAGTAACTCGAAACAGGAGTTACAGTATAAACAGAGACTAGTTGAGGGTGAAGTGACGATGTATGTTGGAAGTGGTTCCAAGATTGATATGATCATCATCACACACTCCCTAGACTTTCAGGATTAATGTTAAACCTAAATAAATGCTATTTGGCGTTTGCGTTAAGCATGAATATGATTTGATCATGTTTATTGCAATACGGTTATTCATTTAAAGTCAGAGAATAATTGTTGTTCTGTTTACATGAATAAAACCTTCGATGGTCATACACCCAATGAAAATAGTTTGTTGGATCTCGATCATAGTGATACACATATTCATAATATTCAAGCCAAAATATGGAAAGTTAATAATGATAGTGCAACTTATTTGTGGCACTTCCGTTTAGGTCATATTGGTGTAATGCACATGAAGAAACTCCATGCTGATGGGATTTTAGAATCACTTGATTATGAATCACTTAATGCTTGCGAACCATGCCTTATGGGCAAGATGACTAAGACTCCGTTCTCCGGAGCAATGGAGCGAGCAACTGACTTATTGGAAATAATAGATACTGATGTATGCGGTCCGATGAGTGTTGAGGCTCACGGTGGGTATCGTTATTTTCTGACCTTCACAGATGATTTGAGCAGATATGGGTATATCTACTTGATGAAACATAACTCTGAAACATTTGAAAAGTTCAAAGAATTTCAGAGTGAAGTGGAAAATAAAGTAACAAGAAAATAAAGTTTCTACGATCTGATCGTGGAGGAGAATATTTGAGTTACGAGTTTGGTCTTCATTTGAAACAATGCGGAATAGTTTTGCAACTCACGCCACTTGGAACACCACAGCGTAATGGTGTGTCCGAACATCGTAACTATTGGGGATATTACTACTGAACATAAACCGGCCAGGAGAGGCCGGGTTATCCTCATGATGATTACCTTCCTTAAAGCCCGTGAAGATATGAAGGATGGCGCTTCATGGAGGCCCATGGCCCAAAGGCGGGTTAAAGCCTATATAGGTAAACCGACATTGATGTATTCTTGTATGATAAGATAGGAGTAGAGACCGAGCCGGACACGTTTATGATCCGGCCTCGGGACTCTGTAAACCGGCGGGCGTCGACCTATATATATAAAGGGGCAACCCGGCGGCGGTTTAGGGACAACAAACAACAACTCGAGAACCACGCAAAGCGGATTCGCTCCCTTGTCATTAAAACCCTAGAAATTCCATCACAACTGGAGTAGGCTTTTACCTTCATAGTAAGGGGCTGAACCAGTATAAAACTATCGTGTCCTTTGTCCGCTTTAACCCCTTTAAGCTAACCCGTAGCGATGGCTCCACAACTAAGTCCTTTCACAAGGACATCTGCAATGACAAAACCACAATAGTTGGCGCCCACCGTGGGGCTATCGCATGATGGTTTCGAGTTCTTGAAGGGCGGCTTCGAAGGACTCAAGGGATACACTATGGGTCGGATGACTAAAAGTGGTCGCGGCAAGCTCTACATTGATGACGCAGGATGGGGTCCCGAGGCCGGTTCAGCCGAGTACGGGCACCGGGCCCCCTTTGGTGGAATTCACATCTTCATCGGCAAGATCGGCGAACCGGGCCCTGAGCCAGACATCTGCACCGACATCATCGAGATGGCTCAGAATGCAAGCTCTGCCCAGGTTCAGCCCACCGTAAAGCATGTCTTCGTAGGTGTCATCCATGGAGCGGAATATGAGGATAGATCGGCATCTGGTGGTGAAGCCGTTGTCTGCTCTGATGACGAGTCTTCAACCGGAGATACCAAGTCGATGTACCTGCTGCAGGATGGCCGGATTAGTGGAGGTTCCGATGGCAACAGTATTCCAGACCCCCTCGATCTGCCAAGCCGGGTCGCGGTCTTCATGGCCGATACACAACTAGCACAGCACTCTTCTACCGCCGCGGCAATGATCTCCGGTTCAGCAACAGCAACACCAGCAGGAGCAGGGGGCTCTGCACCGCCTCCGTCTCAGGTTTGTCCGATTTGTTCGATGCTTTAGCAACTTTGCTGGCAGCGGAGGTGGACATGGCAAACCGGGATCAGCACAACACAGAGATTGCAAAGGTGAAGGATCAGATGACTCAAGCTAAAGTGGACCTGGTAGCAGAAAACACCAGGATGGCTATAGAGAGGGCCGGATTGGAGGCTCAGGCGTACCGGCTTATGCTGGATCAGAGTGCGTCAGATGATGTCATGAGGAGAAGATACCGGTCGTGCCTTCCGTTGGTCTTGGAGGCAAGGAATCTCTTTAATACGCCAGGAGTGGGTGTCGGTGTCAAAACTGACAATTCTCGGGTAGGGGGCCCTGAACTGTGCATCTAAGGCTAATGGTAACAGAAGGCGGGGGACACGATGTTTACCCAGGTTCGGGCCCTCTCGATGGAGGTAATACCCTACTTCATGCTTGATTGATCTTGATGATATGAGTATTACAAGAGTTGATCTACCACGAGATTGTAGAGGCTAAACCCTAGAAGCTAGCCTATGATTATGATTGTTCTTGTCGTACGGATTAAACCCTCTGGTTTATATAGACACCGGAGGGGGCTAGGGTTACACAGAGTCGGTTACAGAGAAGGATATATACATATCCGAATCGCCAAGCTTGCCTTCCACGCAAAGGATAGTCCCACCCGGACACGGGATGAAGCCTTCAATCTTGTACCTTCATAGACCAACATTCCAGCCAAAGTATATAGTCCGGCTGTCCGAGGACCCCCCTAATCCAGGACTCCCTCAGTAGCCCCTGAACCAGGCTTCAAGGACGATGAGTCCGACACGTAGATTGTTTTCGGCATTGCAAGGCGGGTTCCTTCTCCGAATACTCCATAGAAGATTTTGAACACAAGGATCGTGTCTGGCTGTGCGAAACAAATTCCACATACCACCATAGAGAGTGCAATATTCCACAAATCCAATCTGCTGACGACTCTTCATAACGTGACATCACGCCACAACCCGGAATTTATTCAAACTGTTTTCCTCAACCAGTTGCTGCACATGTAGCGAGGTGGTTTCCTTGGCACGTCTTGTCGAAGCAGAGATCGTGTCCCCTTATCACGGGATTCTCGTCAATATGGGTATGGGTAACCCAACCGCGCCATCAATCATGGCGCTTGGGGAATAAGCGATTTTATGGGGCAAGTGGGGAGGCGCACAGTTTCTACCGCCTTTATAAAGGGACAAGGATTCCTCCTTGTCACCCATGCCTTCTTCTTCCCCTGCCCATCCATTCTCGCGCACTCGAGCTCCAACTCCCAAGTTCTCATCTTCTCCACAAAGCCATTCCAAACATGTCCGAAGCGGGAGGCAAGTGGATGGTCTCCTCTGTTATGGCGGAGGACATCACGAAGCTCTGGGAAGCTGGATAGCTGGCCGCAGACATCGCGCGCCGGCTCCCAGACGCCGGGCACATCGTCCCTACTCCAGAACCCCATGAGAGGGTTGTATTCCTCACCCACTTCGTCCGTGGACTGGGATTTCCCCTCCAACCATTTGTTCGTGGGCTCATGTTATACTACAGGCTGGACTTCCATGATCTGGCTCCCAATTTCATCCTCAACATCTCAGCGTTTATCGTCGTTTGTGAGGCCTTCCTCCGCATCAAGCCCCACTTCGGCCTGTGGTTGAAGACCTTCAATGTCAAACCGAAGGTGGTGGTCGGCCAGCAAGCGGAGTGCGGAGGCGCCATGGTGGGCAAAATGCCCAATGTCACCTGGCTCGAAGGCTCCTATGTGGAGACTGTGAAGGGGTGGCAATCTGGGTGGTTCTACATCACCGAGCCGCGCGACACCAACTGGGTGGCGGCCCCCGAATTTAGATCCAGCATCCCCATGCGGCTCGCCTCCTGGAAAGAGAAGGGCCTATCCTGGGGTTCATCGGTGGAGCTGACCGGACTCCAGAGTTGTGTTAAAAATATGATAAGCAAGAAAACAAAGGTTGTCAACGTGTTCCAGGTCATGCTCTTCCGCCGGATCCTTCCATGTCAAATACGGGCATTCAATATGTGGGAGTTCGACCCGGCCAAGCACCAGATGCTGCGAGAGCTTTTCGACACGATGCACAAAGATGTCTGGAAGGTGCTGTTCAAGGACGTCGAGGTACCTCCTCCCCTTATCGAGGATCGCGGACTCAACGCAAAGCGCCCTGCCAATCCGATAAGCTCTTTATATCTCACAAGATGTTCCTTTCCCCAGTATAATCATGTGAGGGATCTGAGCCTCCACGCCATTTTAATAGGACTGGGTAGCAACAGTGGAGCAGATCGATTGTCCGGCCCCACTGCCCGAAGATCCAGCAAAGGCTCTCTTAACGGAGATGCTGGTTCCGGCGCCTTATGAGGCGCCGGAGAAGAAGGCCAAGAAGAAGGCCGCGGGGACCAGGAAAGGTCTCCGGCACAAGGTTGTATCGGACTCATCGTCTGAAAACACCGAGGCGCACTCCTCCCACGAAAACGAGGAGGAGGGACAAGAAAAGGAAGGCCGCCCCATCTGGGGAGGCCGAAGGGTCCAAGAAGGGAAGGACCCTCCTTCCGGACCACTCCACAATAGCCGCTTACAGCGATGAGGAGTGGTTGCCCAGGGACAAGCCGCTGGCGAAGTCGTAAGTATCCAGATACTATAATAGTTCTGGTATGTTTTGTTTTATTGCTTCTTATCATGTCAAACATGATTGTGCAGGCCATCCAAAGCCCACATCGACGTATCTTCTTCCGATGGGTCTTTGGGCCAGTCGGCGATGAACAACGATTCACCCCCGACAGCTACCTCCCCCCGACCAACGGATGACATCAAGGTGTTGTCTCGGAGGGCGCCAGGCCAAGGGGAGATAATTCTGGAGGTGCCCCAAGGCGACATCCCAGATGTCGGGCGCATGGGGGGTAAGACTCCCATGGGTTCTAATGACGGGGGCCGCAGCAAGTTTGGCCCCCAGCCGGATACTGCGCCAGAACCTCCAGTGGTTCCGGATTCTGTCAGGCGACCCCTCGCTAAGGGGGCGAGCCGTCTGTGCCGATGGCCTTTGTCCATCCAGAGGCATCGGACAACTTGTTGGAAGCGCTTCACGGTGCTTCCATTGACGAAGAGCACCGCACCATCATGAGTGCGGTGGTCGAGAAGGTTCGGTCCACCAAAAGCAGATTGACCGAAGGTTGTGCCAGCCTCCTAATAGGCTTTGAGGTAAGTAATCAAATTATGAGAAAATATCATAGCGTAGACAGTAGCCCATGATGCTATGTTTGGTGTTCGCAAAGAAAGGCCGAACAGAGGATCAAATAACATCATAGGAGTCTAATCAGAATATGTCTATGTGAATAAGCAGGCTTCGCTGCTGATCGCTGTCGCTCGTACTGCGGAGGTCTCAGGACTGAAGCGGGACCTTGAGCGGTCCGAGGAAGAGCTCGGCCTTACCAAGAGGCAGATCAAAGAGAACAAAGGTAAGTGATACCCCGTCTGTATATTGATAAACAAAAAAGTGGTTATTAGATCATAGGATCATCATGAATTTTGCTAGGGGCCACGACCGAAGTGGCAGCCTTGAAGAAAGCGTTGTCCGAGGCCAAAGACAGAGCGGCCAAGGAGCGCATCGAGCGCGAGAAGTAAGAGTCCCGAGTAGGCGAGGTTTAGCAAGAGCTCCAGGATTTCATCAAGAAATATGAGTCCTTGGAGCGTGACTCTAAGATGCAGGGGTCCAAGCTTGCAAAGGCCCTCAAGAACGCACAAAATGCCAAGGCCGAAGCCCAAAAGGCCCTTCGGGAGATTCAGGCGGTCAAGAAGATAGCGGCGGGTAAGGCATTCATTATGCAAAGCAAGCATGTGAAGGAGACTTTCCTTTTACTTACCCGAATTCGGAGCTCTCCAGGAGCGTTCGTAGATCTACCACACAGCATATCGGATGCCGCGGAGTTCTACCAGGCCGAGGAAGGGAGCTCGATGGAAAAGTTGTTCTGGTCTCAATATGCTGGGACCGAACATCTGATGCCCTTGAGCGACCAGTTGAAGCAACTGGTCGAGCTTCACAAGGCGGCCGAACTGGCCATGCAGGGTCTCATAGTCTGGATGTGGCCTGGCAAGCCCCTGCCTGACAGCTACTTCGGCCTGGTAAAGCGGCTTGTGAATGCCTTCCCACGGTTTGAAGTCATAAAGCGGTCCGTCTGCATTGAAGGTGCGCGCAGGGCCTTTGCCCGTGCGAAAGTGCACTGGGCGAAGATGGATGCCGAAAAGATGGTGAAGGAGGGGCCACCGGAGGGCAAGGAGCATCGCCACCCCGAAAAGTATTATGACAGTGTCCTGAAGGGTGCCCGCCTTGTGGCGGAGGAATGTGCTAAGGATATAATATTTGAATGAATGTACTCATGTGATCCTGTAATATGAAAATGATTTCATGTGCGCTATATAATGCTTGTCGATTTAAAATATTACCTTCTGCACGGTCGTTTATAAAATATGAGAGTTGGCCAGTCGTCGGCTTCTGCCCCCATGTAACTAGTACTGAGCTGTTCGGGACAAATCTTAAACACTCTTTATCCAAAAAAATTGGTCCTTTAAGGAGGTGTTTAGCGCAGCGAACAAGGCAATCGGACTATACAGCTTTATCACTCTCACTTAGCCATGGAAGTCTACAATTTTAAATTTTGGCGAAGCCCCTAGTATTCAGAAGGCCGAACTTGGGGCGCTATATATGCCTAAATCGGACAAGGCTGATTCCTCGCCCGAAGCGGAAAAAATCTTTAAGGATTTGAGACCTCTCGAATAGCGACCAGTTCTCGCCGCATCATGTATGTTGTGTTCGGCCCGGCCGGATTTGCTTTTAGTATATCCAGTATGGGGTCGTTGTCACGCGTTGGGGCGCGCCCCTGTGATCTGTAGATCGATGTTGTATGTCCTGCTTTGTTTTCCAATATGTCTCGCAGGTCCTGCGTGTAGCCCCGGGCCTTGGTGTTTTTGTTTGACTGGCGACGGGGTGCGGGCTGGACCTCGGGCTGATACGCCGCTTTGTCTCGGCCACGAGGTGGCCGGTCAGCCGCATCATACGCAACCTGCGCTTTGGGTAAATTTTGGTTGGGCGCTCGAGTTCGTATTCCTCGGCTGCCAGGACCTCGGTCCATCTATCCGCTAGCAGATCTTGATCAGCTTGAAGCTGCTGCTGCTTTTTCTTCAGGCTTTTTGTTGTGGCTATAAGCCGGCGCTTGAAGCGCTCCTACTCAATGGGATCCTCAGGCACGATGAATTCTTCGTCGTCGAGGCTCACCTAGTCTTCGGAGAGGGGTATGTAATTGTCATCCTCTAATTCTCCATCTGTCGCCTGTTCCTTAGGGCTGGCCTGCCCATCCTCCCGCTCGAAGCCTGGCTGGAGGGGATTGTCTTCATCTTCGCACTATCCGCAGCGTTATTGTCTCTTGTGCCGGTATTGCTGCTTTTGCTATGGCGGGGCTTAGAGCGGCGTCGATGACGCTGGTGCTTAGATTGCTTCTCGAGGGGATTATCCTCCGTTGCCTTATTGGCATCGCTTTCTTTGGGGGTGTCCACCATATATATATATATATATATATATATATATATAGACACACACACATATATATCATATGATGAGGTGGTTGTCCAGCGCCCTGTGGGCGGTGGTTCCTGTTCTTCTCCTGCATCGTCATCCATACCGTCGATGTCTTCGGAGCCGAAATCAAGCATGTCGATTAAGTCGTCAACAGTGGCTATTAAGTGGGTGGTGAGTGGGGAACGAATTTCATCATCCGCTTCCCACTCAAGCCGGACATAGTTCGGCCAAGGGTCTCTTGACAAGGAGAGAGACCTCAATGAATTTAGCACGTCGCCCAAGGGCGAGTGCTGAAAGATATCCGCGGAGGACAACTCCATGATCGGTGCCCAATCAGATTCGATAGGCACGGACGCAAGCGGTTCGAAGCCTATTGCCGGGGACAAATCCAAGGGTCCGATGACACAGGTCTCATAGGAGGTGAAGTAAGTATTCGGCTCTATCGCTGCTGAGTGTCGGCCTCCGAGGCGGGTTCCATCCACCTGTCCTCGGACGGCATGATCTGCTCCGGATTGAGGGCCGGAGTAGCCGCGGGTGTGATCTCCCGAACACCGTTCGACGGCAGGGCTAAGACATGCTCGTCGTGACTGTGCGGCGCTGTAACGCCCCGAGACCGATGTGCCAGGTGTCCTCCGGTTATTCGCAGTTGTTGCGTTGTCATTGCTTGCGTGTCATGCATTGCATATCATGTCATCATGTGCATTTCATTTGCATACATGTTCGTCTCTTGCATCCGAGCATTTTCCCCGTTGTCCATTTTGCAATCCGGCGCTCCCACGTCATCAGGTGTCCCTTTCTACCTTCCTTTCATGTGTGGGGGTTAAACATTTCTGGATTGGACCGAGACTTTCCAAGCGGCCTTGGTTTACTACCGGTAGACCACCTGTCAAGTTTCGTGCCATTTGGACTTCGTTTGATGCTCCAACGGTTAACCGAGGGACCGAAAAGGCCTCGTGTGTGTTGCAGCCCAACACCCCTTCAATTTGGCCCAAAACCCACCTAAACCCTCTCCATCATCTATAGCGTTCGATCATGATCGCGTGGCCGAAAACAACACCTCATTTGTATTCTCCTAGCTCCTCCTATGCCTATATAATGATCCCCCACGAAAATCCCGGGTCTCCCCTTTCCTCTAAACCTAAATTTCCCTCGCGCCGCGTCGGACATGTCCGAACCTGGCCGGACAAACCCGTCGCCGCCATCCGTGCTAATGGCCTCTTGCCATGTGTCTGCCGCCGCCCCACTTCGTCGCCGCCGCTGGCCCGGGAGGCCTAGGTCGGGCCCCCGCGGCCCGGGTCTTCGCCCGCCGCCTCCTCGCCCGAGTGCCGCGCCCCGCCGCCTTCTTCCATGTCGCCGGCCACCACCGCACGACATGCCCCCGAGCCGGCGCGAGCTCGCCGCCACCGCAGCTCGCCGGTCCGGCCCCCGGCAACCTCTGTCGCCCCGCCGCGGCACCTCTCCGGCTCCCCGCCGGTCGGATCCGGCGAGATCCGGCCCGGGAGTGCCTCTCCGGCCTCTTTCCCAACGAACTGCGGCAGCCCCGGCGACATTTCCGGCGAACTTCGTTTTCCGCGCTCGGCCAGATCCAGATCTGGAATATCTGAGACGGTTGACTTTCTTCCGAAACCATAATTATTTTGCAATGTTCATCATATTGTAGCTCCGCATCTGTAGCTCCGTTTTGGGCGTGTAGCATATCGAAATGTTCGCGTCAGAGGGTACATCATTTCATGTCATTGCATCATTTTCATTTGAGCTCATCTTGATGCCCGAAATTCTGTTGGAAGAGAGCTATTTGAGTTAATTGTCAGATCTGCTGCATCAAATAGCTATTTGTCATTTTTGCCATGATTTATGTGTGCATGATATGCTCCTGAGCTCTACATGTGTTTTGTTATATGCCATGCCATATTTCCAGAGGTGATATCCATGTATTTTTGTGATATGTGTGGTGACTAGCACAAGCTTGCAAAGTAGTGCATTCGTTAATGCTGATTTCAGGGACATGGAATTTCACTAAGTCCTTGATTTGTTTTTATCAATATGCCATATGTTCATGTTGTTTCCTAGTGATCCGTGCCTCTTTTGAGGATGATCAGTAAGGATGATTTGTTAATCTTGTGGTACTCTATCCGTTCATGTCTTTGTTGGCAATTATGGAGCACCCTAGCTTGAGTCAATCGAGCTCTACTTTTACTATTTCGTGAATCTGTGCAGATTGTCTACTTGTTAGCGATTTTGCCGAGGATGTTGTTGTTGATCCGTGCATGCTATGTTGTCGTTCCTGCCATGTCTAGCTTATATAATGTGTATTCTTGATGGTAGTATGCTTAGTTTGACATGCCTTGCTTCGTAGTGAGTGCATCGAGCTCGTAAACATGCCTACTCGTTAACAGATTTGCATGTTCCAGTTTTTCTCTAAGTCTGTAACCTGAGTATGTTTTTGCCATGTTCACATGCTTGCACTTGTATTTTCTGATCCCTTTTGGCTGAAGGTCACTAAGGGACTTTTGTTAAGCTCTTTGAGTAGCTCCATGTCATGCTTTACTTTTCCATGTTAAGTACCTGTAGCATATAGTTTTCGTGCTCCAAAGTGTGCTACCTGGTCTAAAATTCCAGACTTGTGTTAATTTCACTAAGTCCGAAATCTGTTACCATTTGCATTTTTGCCATGCTTGTTTGAACCTGTTAATGGATGAATTGGCCGTAGCTCAGTGTTCATCTTTTGTCAAGCTTTATGAGTGGATCCCTTCCATGTATTTTGTTCCCATGTTTGAGTGCTGTAGCATGTTTATCTTGTTGCATTTAGATGGCTACTTGCTGTTTATCGCAGACCGGTGTCATATTTGTTTTGCTTGCCATTTCCAAACCGTGCCTCCGATTCCAGTGTTCTTTATATCGATTTCAACCGAAATAACCTCACCTTTCCAGTGGCACACTTGATTTCCAAGTTGATTCCAGGTTCAATCATTCCTTGTCAAATCTTGCATATGCATCGCATACCGCATCTCGCATATCATACCATGTTCATGTGTGGTTTGTTTACTATGTTGTGTGCTTCTTTCCGGTGTTTGCTTCTTCGGGTTGGTTCCGGTAACGTCGCGTTTGTGAGGACCCGTTTGACTACGCCCGTTTGTCTTCTTCATGGACTCCTTCTTCCATGCGGGATTTCAGGCAAGATGACCATACCCTCGAAATCACTTCTATCTTTGCTTGCTAGATGCTCGCTCTTTTGCTATGCCTATGCTACGATTCCTACCACTTGCTTATCATGCCTCCCATATTGATAAGCCAAGCCTCTAACCCACCTTGTCCTAGCAAACCATTGATTGGCTATGTTACCGCTTTGCTCAGCCCCTCTTATAGCGTTGGTAGTTGCAGGTGAAGATGAAGTTTGTTCCGTGTTGGAACATGGAGATGTTGTTTCCTTGTTGGAACATGTTTATGTGTTGGGATATCACAATATCTCTTATTTAATTAATGCATCTATATACTTGGTAAAGGGCGGAAGGCTCGGCCTTTTGGCTAGTGTTTTGTTCCACTCTTGTCGCCCTAGTTTCCGTCATATCGGTGTTATGTTCTCGGATTTTGCGTTCGTTACGCGGTTGGGTAATAATGGGAACCCCTTGACAGTTTGCCATGAATAAAACACCTCCAGCAATTCCCAACCTTGGTTTTACCATTTGCACTAACAACCTACCACCTTCCCTTGGGTTCTGCAGACTCAAGGGTCATCTTTATTTTAACCCCCCCGGGCCAGTGCTTCTCTAAGTGATGGTCCGAACCGAGCTGCCTGCGGGGCCACCTCGGGGAAACTTGAGGGTTGGTTTTACTCATAGATAGTCTCATCTGAGTGTGCCCTGAGAACGAGATATGTGCAGCTCCGATCGGGGTTTGTCGGCACATTTGGGCGGTGTTGCTGGATTTGTTTTAACTTGTCGAAGTTGTCTTGTAGAACTGGGGTACCGAGTCTGATCGGAATGTCTCGGGAGAAGGTATATCCTTCGTTGACCGTGAGAGCTTGTTTTGGGCATAGTTGGGACTCCCCTGCAGGGACTTGAACTTTCAGAAGCCGTGCCCACGGCTATGGGCAGATGGGAATTTGTTAATGTCCGGTTGTAGAAAACCTGAAGTTGACCTTAATTAAAATACATCAACCGCTTGTGTAGCCGTGATGGTCTCTTCTCGGCGGAGTCCGGGAAGTGAACACGGTGTTGGAGTTATGTTTGACATAGGTTGTTCTAGGATCACTTCTTGATCATAGTTTTTCGATCGTGCTTCGCCTTCTCTTCTCGCTCTCATTTCCGTATTTAGCCACCAAACATGCTAGTCGCTTGCTGCGGCTCCACCTCATACCTTTACCATACATGTAAGCTTAAATAGTCTTGATCGCGAGGGTGCGAGATTGCTGAGCCCACGTGACTCACAGATACTTCCAAAACCAGCTTGCAGGTGCCAATGATGCCATTCCAGGTGACGCAACCAAGCTCAGGAGGAGCTCGATGAAGATCTTGTCCTTTATGTTGTGTCGTTCTAGTTGATCAGTAGTGGAGCCCAGTTGGGGTCGATCGGGGGCCTTGTAGCTTTTGGGGTAGTCTTCTTTTATTTTGGCTCCGTAGTCAGGCCCTGATTGTATTTGGATGATGTAATGCTTTATTCATGTATTTGTATGAAGCGGCGATTGTAAGCCAACTATGTATCTTTTCCCTTATTGTATTACATGGGTTGTTTGCAAAGATTACCTCACTTGCAATATTGCTTTCAATGCGGTTATGCCTCTAAGTCGTGCTTCGACACGTGGGAGATATAGCCGCATCGAGGGCGTTACAAGTTGGTAATCAGAGCCTTCCTCGACCTTAGAAGCCCCCATGCTTGATCGAATTAGCTGACGAGTTGAGTCTAGAAAAATGTTTTGAGTCATTTAGGAATAATATATCGGAGAGTTTAGGAATTCTTTTCACTCCCAGTCCCTTCATCGCTCTGGTAAGGCATCCTGACGTAGAGTTTTGACTCTTCTCTTCTCAAATTTCACTAAAAAAATTTAGGATCACGCGGGTATCTTGGAATCGTTCCGATGGTTTTGCGACGAGAACATTGTTCTTGGTGCCTCCTGTCATTTAGGGGTTGTGGCAGTGTCCCGCGGAGTTGAGCTCCGAGGTGTTGTCGTCACAATTTTATCGTTGCAGTTCTGGAATACCTGAGTTTAGTTCGATGACATCGAAAATCCCTTTTATGCAGTTGTTGGTGAGATAACCTCGACGCCACCCAGTACCGGGGCGGGAGTTCGGGAGTATTGCCATAACTTGTATAACGGATGCTTTTCGAAGGTTGAGGTAGACGATTTCCGAAGGTTTCTTGGTTATGTGTTGAAGGATGGATACAGCTAGATGTAGGATTTACTAGTTTTGGGTGAGATATTATGCTTCCCCTGTATCCCCAACACCTGATTGCATAACCGGAAAATTTCGGGAGTTTATAAGTTGGAATTCAAGTAGCTCTTAGGATATCTTTCCGATAGATGTATGATATGAAATTGGGGTTCGACGTCTAGTGGTCCGCCTATCCACGGTTGGTTTTACAGTGGTCTCGTTGTGTCTTAAAGAGTCCTTGGCTATGCTGACTCGAGGACGCTTCGTATGTCATGTGCACTGCCTTGTACATGATGGTGCTGTACGATCGAGCCCGTGTAGGCCCCACCACGAAAACTTCGGACGAAATCTCTATCATATGTTTGTTCTGGCTTATTTTGCAAGCCAATCCTTTGTGTTGTTTCGAGTTGTGGTATTCGAGTTGCTTCGAAGTCAAATGTTGATTCCATACCTTTCCTAAGTGGTGTTCTCATATTCCTATGTGAATACTAATCCTTCTCGATCATCGAGTTTGTCATGTCAATCCTTCTCAACCGGCGTATTTCTCTTCAAGTGGATCCGTTCATTTTCAACATCCGCAAGATTCAGTCTCAGCTTTCTCAACGGTATTCTTTTCATCCGTTCTATGTTGTCTTTGTTTTCCCGCCCACCCACCCCCCTTTTTTTCTTCAAGGACTCATATATCTACATCAAAGTATCCATTTTATTCATGTGAAGTCTCTCCATTAATTTCCTTCAATATTCTTATCCGGTGATTCTCACGAAGATCCTAACGGAACCTCAAGTTCGTCATTCCTCATTCTTTGTCTTCTCCGGTGGATTCTAGTCAAGCTTTGTTGATCATATCCTTTCGTCGTTTCAATACCTTCTCATACCGGTGAACCTCATAATAATTCACTTCTCGCTATTCATTTGTTCGGGGGTGTTGAAGATATCTCAGAAGGATCATCTTGTCTTTCAAGATCAGTTCAACCTATTTCGAGATTGTTATCTCACTCAAGCCATTTAATTCAACCGGTGCATTCTCTCTTTTAAATCTTTTCAACGGTGTTTCTTTTGAGTGGGCCCTAACCCACAGGTCATTTTCCCAGGATCTTACCTGACTCTTCTTATTTTCCCGGCGTCACTCTCAATTTCTTTTCGAAGTTTGACGTAAGAATGATTTTTATCATCAGTCAAATGTCTTCTCCAAGATCTGTCAAAAAAATTCATCGTTGGCTCAACCTCTTCGTTTCATTCTTCCGGAGTGTCTAAATAATTCATGGTGGTGTTTCTCGTCGTCATTCTCTGCATTTGAAGACCGAAGAAGATTTTTCTCTCAATCTTGCTGCATTCTCTTCAATATTTGTGGTTCTAGTTCAAGGCCATCTTTTCATAATTGTTTTGATTTGAGAATTCCTTTCACCTATCTGGAGTCCATCAATTCAGGTTTATTCATTACAGCTTTCAGCTCTCATTTTCATTCTTACCGGTGCATCCTTCAAGTGTTCTCTAATCAGTTCGTGATCTCTTCGTTCTCTTGTATCTAAATTCCCTCAAGCATCTTCATTCATTTCTAATTCTTCCCGGTGTTTCTCTATCTTTCCTTTGTTCATTTTCAACTCTTACGGTGGTTCGCTCAAAGATCTCTTCCTTGGTTGTCATACTAATTCTTTCATTGTTTTCTATCCTACCGGTGACTTTTTGAAGACTTTCTCAAGTTTGCTCCATATCTCTCTAAATCCTTCCAACGGGAATAAGTTGTTTGCAATCCGTTGCTTGTCGTCAACTTAAATTGATGAAGGATACGCATAACGTAATTCTTATTCTTGTTCATCCAAGTGATTAATTCCGTATTCCGGAGGCTCATCAAGTTCTCGGTTTTCAATTGTGTCATATTTTTATTTCCCGGAGTTCCAACCTTTTTCAATTACAACTCCACGGAGATTCATTTAAATCGTTGTAAGGCTTCAATCTTATTCTTTTCATCATTCAATTATTTTGGATCATTCTTTTATTACCGGAGTTCTTCATGAAGGTTCTACATGATGGATTCATCAATGATTTAATTCCTTCTCGAAGTGTTCATCGACAGTCTTTGCTAAGAAGCTCAAGTTTTCTTCATCTTGCTATCCGGAGTGCAATTCTTTCTTCCGTATCATTGGAGGTGGTATTATGTCATTTTTGATAATTTGAGTTCATTTTTCATGATTCACATGTTGTCAAGAATGAGGTATTTTAAATCCATCAAACTGTTCGTTAGAGTTATCTTGGGTTATATTTCACCAAAAGCCATCCCTAAGGATTGTTGATATCTATGGTGCTCATAAGTGACCCAAGTTATTCTCTACCATCCCTGTGAAATAAGCTTCTCGTCTCCTTGTTCATGCCAATCCAATTCTTCTTCCCGTGCGTGGTAGGTTGTCACCTCATAATTTGAGATGTATTCTATAAGACCATATCAAGCTTATCTTTTCGTTGTTGGTTTTCCAACAACTCCGTTCAACCCTTCTCCTAAGGATGCCTTCTCAACCTCTTTTGGGGCAGAAGTTGGCATTTTCTTCTCCATTCTCTTATTTCATTTATCTATCTTCTATTTCTTTCTCCCGGAGGCATTGTGTTGCTGTTCTCTTCAAACCTTCTCCTTGTTCTTGTCAAGATCATGCTATTTTCGTTGATTATCCATTTAACCGGAGTGTGTGCCTGCTACTCAAGTTCTTCCATTTTATCAAGCCTGGCATATCTTTCCAACCGGAGTGTTGTCCGAATTTGTAATTCCTTGTTCCTCTTTCCCTACCGGAGTGCTTTCAACTTTGTTCTTTTCGTTGTAGTTTTTCTTTATATGGTTTAATCTTTGCAAGGTTCGTGGTTTCACTCGTTTGTCAAAGAAGCAACTTAGTTTTACCTCTTCTCTTTCTTTTCCGTTGTCCCTCCGGTGCCATTCTAGATCTCGAGACGAAATCCTCTCGTAGTGGTGGAGTGTTGTAACGCCCCGAGACCGATGTGCCAGGTGTCCTCCAGTTATTCGCTGTTGTTGCATTTTCATTGCTTGCATGTCATGCATTGCATATCATGTCATCATGTGCATTTCATTTGCATACATGTTCGTCTCTTGCATCCGAGCATTTTCCCCGTTGTCTGTTTTGCAATCCGGCGCTCCCACGTCATCAGGTGTCCCTTTCTACCTTCCTTTCATGTGTGGGGGTTAAACATTTCCGGATTGGACCGAGACTTTCCAAGCGGCCTTGGTTTACTACCGGTAGACCGCCTGTCAAGTTTCGTGCCATTTGGACTTCGTTTGATGCTCCAACGGTTAACCGAGGGACCGAAAAGGCCTCGTGTGTGTTGCAGCCCAACACCCCTTCAATTTAGCCCAAAACCCACCTAAACCCTCTCCATCATCTAGAGCGTTCCATCATGATCGCGTGGCCGAAAACCGCACCTCATTTGCACTCTCCTAGCTCCTCCTATGCATATATAAAGATCCCCCACGAAAATCCCGGGTCTCCCCTTTCCTCTAACCCTAAATTTTCCTCGCGCCGCGCCGGACATGTCTGAACCCAGGCGGACAAACCCGCCACCGCCGTCCGCGCAAATGGCCTCTTGCCACGTGTCCGCCGCCCCACTTCGTCGCTGCCGCTGGCCCGGGAGGCCCAGGTCGGGCCCCCGCGGCCCGGGTCTTCGCCCGCCGCCTCCTCGCCCGAGTGTCGCGCCCCGCTGCCTTCTTCCATGTCGCCGGCCGCCGCCTGCACGACGCGCCCCCGCGCCGGCGCGAGCTCGCCGCCACCGCAGCTCCCCAGTCCGGCCCCCGGCGACCTCTGCCGCCCCGCCGCGGCACCTTTCCGGCTCCCCACCGGCCGGATCCGGCGAGATCCGGCCCGGGAGCGCCTCTCCGGCCTCTTCCCCGACGAACTTCGGTGGCCCTGATGACATTTCTGGTGAACACCGTTTTCTGCGCTCGGCCAGATCCAGATCTGGAATATCTGAGACGGTTGACTTTCTTCCGAAACCCTAATTATTTTGTAATGTTCATCATACTGTATCTCTGCATCCGTAGCTCTGTTTTGGGCGTGTAGCATATCCAAATGTTCGCCTCAGAGAGTACATCATTTTCATTTGCGCTCATCTTGATGCCCGAAATTCTGTTGGAAGAGAGCTATTTGAGTTAATTGTCAGATCTGCTACATCAAATAGCTATTTGTCATTTTTGCCATGATTTATGTGTGCATGATATGCTCCTGAGCTCTACATGTGTTTTGTTATATACCATGCCATATTTCCAGAGGTGCTATCCATGTATTTTTGTGATATGTGTGGTGACTAGCACAAGCTTGCAAAGTAGTGCATTCGTTAATGCTGATTTCACGGACTTGGAATTTCACTAAGTCCTTGATCTGTTTTTATCAATATGCCATATGTTCATGTTGTTTCCTAGTGATCTGTGCCTCTTTTGAGGATGATCAGTAAGGATGATTTGTTAATATTGTGGTGCTCTATCCGTTCATGTCTTTGTTGGCAATTATGGAGCACCCTAGCTTGAGTCAATCGAGCACTACTTTTGCTATTTCGTGAATCTGGGCAGATTGTCTACTTGTTAGTGATTTTGCCGAGGATGTTGTTGTTGATCCGTGCATGCTATGTTGTCGTTCCTGCCATGTCTAGCTTATATAATGTGTATTCTTGATGGTAGTATGCTTAGTTTGTCATGCCTTGCTCCGTAGTGAGTGCATCGAGCTCGTAAACATGCCTACTCGTTAACAGATTTGCATGTTCCAGTTTTTCTCCAAGTATGTAACCTGATTATATTTTTGCCATGTCCACATGCTTGCAATTGTATTTTCTGATCCCTTTTGGCTGAAGGTGACTAAGGGACTTTTGTTAATATCTTTGAGTAGCTCCATGTCATTGTTTACTTTTCCATGTTAAGTTCCTGTAGCATATAGTTTTCGTGCTCCAAAGTGTGCTACCTGGTCTGAAATTCCAGACTTATGTTAATTTCACTGTCTGAAATCTGTTACCATTTGCATTTTTGCCATGCTTGTTTGAACCTGTTAATGGATGAATTGGCCATAGCTCAGTGTTCATCTTTTGTCAAGCTTTATGAGTGGATCCCTTCCATGTATTTTGTTGCCATGTTTGAGTGTTGTAGCATGTTTATCTTGTTGCATTTAGATGGCTACTTGTTGTTTATCGCAAACCAGTGTCATATTTGTTTTGCTTGCCATTTCCAAACCGTGCCTCCGATTCCGGTGTTCTTTATATCGATTTCAACCGAAATCACCTCACCTTTCCAATGGCACACTTGGATTTCCAAGTAGAGGCCAGGTTCAATCATTCCTTGTCAAATCTTGCATATGGATCGCATACCGCATCTTGCATATCATACCATGTTCATGTGTGGTTTGTTTACTATGTTGTATGCTTCTTTCCGGTGTTTGCTTCTTCGGGTTGGTTCCGGTAACGTCGCGTTTGTGAGGACCCGTTCGACTATGCCCATTTATCTTCTTCATGGACTCCTTCTTCCATGCGGGATTTCAGGCAAGATGACCATACCCTCAAAATCACTTCTATCTTTGCTTGCTAGATGCTCGCTCTTTTGATATGCCTATGTTGTGATTCCTACCACTTGCTTATCATGCCTCCCATATTGATAAGCCAAGCCTCTAACCCACCTTGTCTTAGCAAACCATTGATTGGCTATGTTACCGCTTTGCTCAGCCCCTCTTATAGCGTTGGTAGTTGCAGGTGAAGATGAAGTTTGTTGCGTGTTGGAACATGGAGATGTTGTTTCCTTGTTGGAACATGTTTACGTGTTGGGATATCACAATATCTCTTATTTAATTAATGCATCTATATACTTGGTAAAGGTGGAAGGCTCGGCCTTTTGCCTAGTGTTTTGTTCCACTCTTGCTGCCCTAGTTTCCGTCATATCGGTGTTATGTTCTCGGATTTTGCGTTCCTTACGCGGTTGGGTAATAATGGGAACCCCTTGACAGTTCGCCATGAATAAAACTCCTCCAGCAATGCCCAACCTTGGTTTTACCATTTGCACTAACAACCTACCACCTTCCCTTGGGTTCTGCAGACTCAAGGGTCATCTTTATTTTAACCCCCCCCCCCCGGGCCAGTGCTTCTCTAAGTGTTGGTCCGAACCGAGCTGCCTGCGGGGCCACCTCGGGGAAACTTGAGGGTTGGTTTTACTCATAGCTAGTCTCATCTGAGTGTTCCCTGAGAACGAGATATGTGCAGCTCCTATCGGGATTTGTCGGCACATTTGGGCGGTGTTGTTGGATTTGTTTTAACTTGTCGAAGTTGTCTTGTAGAACCGGGATACCGAGTCTGATCGGAATGTCTTGGGAGAAGGTATATCCTTCGTTGACCGTGAGAGCTTGTTTTGGGCGTAGTTGGGACTCCCCTGCAGGGATTTGAACTTTCGAAAGCCATGCCCGCGGTTATGGGCAGATGGGAATTTGTTAATGTCCGGTTGTAGAAAACCTGAAGTTGACCTTAATTAAAATACATCAACCGCGTGTGTAGCCGTGATGGTCTCTTCTCGGCGAAGTCCGGGAAGTGAACACGGTGTTGGAGTTATGGTTGACATAGGTTGTTCTAGGATCACTTCTTGATCATAGTTTCTCGGCCGTGCTTCGCCCTCTCTTCTCGCTCTCATTTGCGTATGTTAGCCACCAAACATGCTAGTCGAATGTTGCGGCTCCACCTCATACCTTTACCATACCCGTAAGCTTAAATAGTCTTGATCACAAGGGTGCGAGATTGCTGAGTCCACGTGACTCACAGATACTTCCAAAACCAGCTTGCAAGTGCCAATGATGCCATTCCAGGTGACGCAACCAAGCTCAGGAGGAGCTCGATGAAGATCTTGTCCTTTATGTTGTGGCGTTCTAGTTGATCAGTAGTGGAGCCCAGTTGGGGTCGATCAGGGGCCTTGTAGCTTTTGGGGTAGTCTTCTTTTATTTTGGCTCCGTAGTCAGGCCCTGATTGTATTTGGATGATGTAATGCTTTATTCATGTATTTGTATGAAGTGGCGATTGTAAGCCAACTATGTATCTTTTCCCTTATTGTATTACATGGGTTTTTTGCAAAGATTACCTCACTTGCGACATTGCTTTCAATGCGGTTATGCCTCTAAGTCGTGCTTCAACACGTGGGAGATATAGCCGCATCGAGGGCATTACAAGTTGGTAATCAGAGCCTTCCCCGACCTTAGGAGCCCCCCTACTTGATCGAATTAGCTGATGAGTTGAGTCTAGAAAAATGTTTTGAGTCATTTACGAATTATATATCGGAGAGTTTAGGAATTCTTTGTACTCCCCAGTCCCTTCATCGCTCTGGTAAGGCATCCTGTCGTAGAGTTTTGACTCTTCTCTTCTCAAATTTCACTAAAAAAAATTAGGATCACGCGGGTATCTTGGAATCATTCCAATGGTTTTGTGACGAGAATATTGTTCTTGGTGCCTCCTGTCATTTAGGGGTTGTGGCAGTGTCCCGGGGAGTTGAGCTCTGAGGTGTTGTCGTCACAATTTTACGTTGCAGTTCTGGAATACCTGAGTTTAGTTCGCCGACATCGAAAATCTCTTTTATGCAGTTGTTGGTGAGATAACCTCGACACCACCCAGTACTGGGGCGGGAGTTCGGGAGTATTGCCATAACTTGTATAACAGATGCTTTTCGAAGGTTGAGGTAGACGATTTCTGAAGGTTTCTTGGTTATGTGTTGAAGGATGGATATAGCTAGATGTAGGATTTACTAGTTTTGGGTGAGATATTATGCTTCCCCTATATCCCCAACACCTGATTGCATAACCGGAAAATTTCGGGAGTTTATAAGTGGAATTCAAGTAGCTCTTAGGATATCTTTCCGACAGATGTATGATATGAAATTGGGGTTCGACGTCTAGTGGTCCGCCTATCCACGGTTGGTTTTACAGTGGTCTCGTTGTGTCTTAAAGAGTCCTTGGCTATGCCGACTCGGGGACGCTTCGTATGTCATGTGCACTGCCTCGTACATGATGGTGTTGTACGATCGAGCCCGTGTAGGCCCCACCACGAAAACTTCGGACGAAATCTCTATCATATGTTTGTTCTGGCTTATTTTGCAAGCCAATCCTTTGTGTTGTTTCGAGTTGTGGTATTCGAGTTGCTTCGAAGTCAAATGTTGATTCCATACCTTTCCTAAGTGGTGTTCTCATATTCCTATGTGAATACTAATCCTTCTCGATCATCGAGTTTGTCATGTCAATCCTTCTCAACCGGCGTATTTCTCTTCAAGTGGATCCATTCATTTTCAACATCCGCAAGATTCAATCTCAGCTTTCTCAACGGTATTCTTTTCATCTGTTCTATGTTGTCTTTGTTTTCCCGCCCACCCACCCCCCTTTTTTTCTTCAAGGGCTCATATGTCTTAATCAAAGTATCCATTTTATTCATGTGAAGTCTCTCCATTATTTTCCTTCAATATTCTTATCTGGTGATTCTCATGAAGATCCTAACGGAACCTCAAGTTCGTCATTCCTCATTCTTTGTCTTCTCCGGTGGATTCTAGTCAAGCTTTGTTGATCATATCCTTTCCTCGTTTCAATACCTTCTCATACCGGTGCACCTCATAATAATTCACTTCTCGCTATTCATTTGTTCGGGAGTGCTGAAGATATTTCAGAAGGATCGTATTGTCTTTCAAGATCAGTTCAACCTATTTCGAGATTATTATCTCATTCAAGCCATTTAATTCAACCGGTGCATTCTCTCTTTTAAATCTTTTCAACGGTGTTTCTTTTGAGTGGGCCCTAACCCACAGGTCACTTTCCCAGGATCTTACCTGACTCTTCTTATTTTCCCGGCGTCACTCTCAATTTCTTTTCGAAGTTTGACGTAAGAATGATTTATCATCAGTCAAATGTCTTCTCCAAGATCTGTCAAAAAAATTCATCGTTGGCTCAACCTCTTCGTTTTCATTCTTCCGGAGTGTCTAAATAATTCATGGTGGTGTTTCTCGTCGTCATTCTCTGCATTTGAAGACCGAAGAAGATTTTTCTCTCAATCTTGCTGCATTCTCTTCAATATTTGTGGTTCTAGTTCAAGGCCATCTTTTCATAATTGTTTTGATTTTGAGAATTCCTTTCACCTATCTGGAGTCCATCAATTCAGGTTTATTCATTACAGCTTTCAGCTCTCATTTTCAATTCTTACCGGTGCATCCTTCAAGTGTTCTCTAATCAGTTCGTGATCTCTTCGTTCTCTTGTATCTAAATTCCCTCAAGCATCTTCATTCATTTCTAATTCTTCCCGGTGTTTCTCTATCTTTCCTTTGTTCATTTTCAACTCTTACGGTGGTTCGCTCAAAGATCTCTTCCTTGGTTGTCATACTAATTCTTTCATTGTTTTCTATCCTACCGGTGACTTTTTGAAGACTTTCTCAAGTTTGCTCCATATCTCTCTAAATCCTTCCAACGGGAATAAGTTGTTTGCAATCCGTTGCTTGTCGTCAACTTAAATTGATGAAGGATACGCATAACGTAATTCTTATTCTTGTTCATCCAAGTGATTAATTCCGTATTCCGGAGGCTCATCAAGTTCTCGGTTTTCAATTGTGTCATATTTTTATTTCCCGGAGTTCCAACCTTTTTCAATTACAACTCCACGGAGATTCATTTAAATCGTTGTAAGGCTTCAATCTTATTCTTTTCATCATTCAATTATTTTGGATCATTCTTTTATTACCGGAGTTCTTCATGAAGGTTCTACATGATGGATTCATCAATGATTTAATTCCTTCTCGAAGTGTTCATCGACAGTCTTTGCTAAGAAGCTCAAGTTTTCTTCATCTTGCTATCCGGAGTGCAATTCTTTCTTCCGTATCATTGGAGGTGGTATTATGTCATTTTGATAATTTGAGTTCATTTTTCATGATTCACATGTTGTCAAGAATGAGGTATTTTAAATCCATCAAACTGTTCGTTAGAGTTATCTTGGGTTATATTTCACCAAAAGCCATCCCTAAGGATTGTTGATATCTATGGTGCTCATAAGTGACCCAAGTTATTCTCTACCATCCCGGTGAAATAAGCTTCTCGTCTCCTTGTTCATGCCAATCCAATTCTTCTTCCCGTGCGTGGTAGGTTGTCACCTCATAATTTGAGATGTATTCTATAAGACCATATCAAGCTTATCTTTTCGTTGTTGGTTTTCCAACAACTCAGTTCAACCCTTCTCCTAAGGATGCCTTCTCAACCTCTTTTGGGGCAGAAGTTGGCATTTTCTTCTCCATTCTCTTATTTCATTTATCTATCTTCTATTTCTTTCTCCCGGAGGCATTGTGTTGCTTTTCTCTTCAAACCTTCTCCTTGTTCTTGTCAAGATCATGCTATTTTGGTTGATTATCCATTTAACCGGAGTGTGTGCCTGCTACTCAAGTTCTTCCATTTTATCAAGCCTGGCATATCTTTCCAACCGGAGTGTTGTCCGAATTTGTAATTCCTTGTTCCTCTTTCCCTACCGGAGTGCTTTCAACTTTGTTCTTTTCATTGTAGTTTTTCTTTATATGGTTTAATCTTTGCAAGGTTCGTGGTTTCACTCGTTTGTCAAAGAAGCAACTTAGTTTTACCTCTTCTCTTTCTTTTTCGTTGTCCCTCCGGTGCCATTCTAGATCTCGAGACGAAATCCTCTCCTAGTGGTGGAGTGTTGTAATGCCCCGAGACCGATGTGCCAGGTGTCCTCCAATTATTCGTTGTTGTTGCATTGTCATTGCTTGCGTGTGATGCATTGCATATCATGTCATCATGTGCATTTCGTTTGCATACATGTTCGTCTCTTGCATCCGAGCATTTTCCCCGTTGTCCGTTTTGCAATCCGGCGCTCCCACGTCATCAGGTGTCCCTTTCTACCTTCCTTTCATGTGTGGGGGTTAAACATTTCCGGATTGGACCGAGACTTGCCAAGCAGCCTTGGTTTACTACCGGTAGACCGCCTGTCAAGTTTCGTGCCATTTGGACTTCGTTTGATGCTCCAACGGTTAACCGAGGGACCGAAAAGGCCTCGTGTGTGTTGCAGCCCAACACCCCTTCAATTTGTCCCAAAACCCACCTAAACCCTCTCCATCATCTAGAGCATTCGATCATGATCACGTGGCCGAAAACCGCACCTCATTTGCACTCTCCTAGCTCCTCCTATGCCTATATAAAGATCCCCCACGAAAATCCCGGGTCTCCCCTTTCCTCTAACCCTAAATTTCCCTCGCGCCGCGCCGGACATGTCCGTACCCGGCCGGAGAAACCCGTCGCCGCCGTCCGCGC
Source organism: Triticum aestivum (assembly GCF_018294505.1). Taxonomy (NCBI): domain Eukaryota; kingdom Viridiplantae; phylum Streptophyta; class Magnoliopsida; order Poales; family Poaceae; genus Triticum; species Triticum aestivum. The sequence continues at coordinate 262,970,032 of NC_057797.1, read as the reverse complement.
CAATGGCCTCTTGCCACGTGTCCGCCGCCGCCCCACTTCGTCGCCGCCGGCGGCCCGGGAGGCCCAGGTGGGGCCCCCGCGACCCGGGTCTTCACCCGCCGCCTCCTCGCCCGAGTGCCGTGCCCCGCCGCCTTCTTCCATGTCGCCGGCCGCCGCCGCACGACTCGCCCCCGCGCCGGCGCGAGCTCGCCGCCACCGCAGTTCGCCGGTCTGGCCCCCGGCGACCTTTGTCGCCCCGCCGCGGCACCTCACTGGCTCCCCGCTGGCCGGATCCGGCGAGATCCGGCCCGGGAGCGCCTCTCCGGCCTCTTCCCCGACGAACTCCGGTGGCCCCGACGACATTTCCGGTGAACTCCGTTTTCCGCGCTCGGCCAGATCCAGATCTGGAATATCTGAGACGGTTGACTTTCTTCTGAAACCCTAATTATTTTGCAATGTTCATCATACTGTATCTCCGCATCCGTAGCTCCGTTTTGGGTGTGTAGCATATCGAAATGTTCGTCATAGAGAGTACATCATTTCATCTCATTGCATCATTTTCATTTGAGCTCATATTGATGCCCAAAATGCTATTGGAAGAGTGCTATTTGAGTTAATTGTCAGATCTGCTGCATCAAATAGCTATTTGTCATTTTTGCCATGATTTATGTGTGCATGATATGCTCCTAAGCTCTACATGTGTTTTGTTATATGCCATGCCATATTTCCAGAGGTGCTATCCATGTATTTTTGTGATATGTGTGGTGACTAGCACAAGCTTGCAAAGTAGTGCATTCGTTAATGGTGATTTCAGGGACTTGGAATTTCACTAAGTCCTTGATCTGTTTTTATCAATATGCCATATGTTCATGTTGTTTCCTAGTGATCCGTGCCTCTTTTGAGGATGATCAGTAAGGATGATTTCTTAATCTTGTGGTGCTCTATCCATACATGTCTTTGTTGGCAATTATGGAGCACCGTAGCTTGAGTCAATCGAGCTCTACTTTTGCTATTTCGTGAATCTGGGCAGATTGTCTACTTGTTAGCGATTTTGCCGAAGATGTTGTTGTTGATCCGTGCATGCTATGTTGTCGTTCCTGCCATGTCTAGCTTATATAATGTGTATTCTTGATGTTAGTACGCTTATTTTGTCATGCCTTGCTCCATAGTGAGTGCATCGAGCTCGTAAACATGCCTACTCGTTAACAGATTTGCATGTTCCAGTTTTTCTCTAAGTCTATAACCTGATTATGTTTTTGCCATGTTCACATGCTTGCAATTGTATTTTCTGATCCCTTTTGGCTGAAGGTCACTAAGGGACTTTTGTTAAGCTCTTTGAGTAGCTCCATGTCATGCTTTACTTTGCCATGTTAAGTTCCTGTAGCATATAGTTTTCGTGCTCCAAAGTGTGCTACCTAATCTGAAATTCCAGACTTGTGTTAATTTCACTAAGTCTGAAATATGTTACCATTTGCATTTTTGCCATGCTTGTTCGAACCTGTTAATGGATGAATTGGCCGTAGCTCAGTGTTCATCTTTTGTCAAGCTTTATGAGTGGATCCCTGCCATGTATTTTGTTGCCATGTTTGAGTGTTGTAGCATGTTTATCTTGTTGCATTTAGATGGCTACTTGCTGTTTATCGCAGACCGGTGTCATATTTGTTTTGCTTGCCATTTCCAAACCGTGCCTCCGATTCCGGTGTTCTTTATATCGATTTCAACCAAAATCACCTCACCTTTCCAGTGGCACACTTGGATTTCCATGTTGAGGCCATGTTCAATCATTCCTTGTCAAATCTTGCATATGCATCGCATACCGCATCTCGCATATCATACCATGTTCATGTGTGGTTTGTTTACTGTGTTGTGTGCTTCTTTCCGGTGTTTGCTTCTTCGGGTTGGTTCCGGTAAAGTCGCGTTTGTGAGGACCCGTTCGACTACGCCCGTTTGTCTTCTTCATGGACTCGTTCTTCTTCCTTGCGGGATTTCAGGCAAGATGACCATAAGCCAAGCCTCTAACCCACCTTGTCCTAGAAAACCGTTGATTGGCTATGTTACCGCTTTGCTCAGCCCCTCTTATAGCGTTGGTAGTTGCAGGTGAAGATGAAGTTTGTTCCGTGTTGGAACATGGAGATGTTGTTTCCTTGTTGGAACATGTTTACGTGTTGGGATATCTCAATATCTCTTATTTAATTAATGCATCTATATACTTGGTAAAGGGTGGAAGGCTCGGCCTTTTGCCTAGTGTTTTTTTCCACTCTTGCCGCCCTAGTTTCCGTCATATCGGTGTTATGTTCCCGGATTTTGCGTTTCTTACGCGGTTGGGTAATAATGGGAACCCCTTGACAGTTCACCTTGAATAAAACTCCTCCAACAATGCCCAACCTTGGTTTTACCATTTGCACTAACAACCTACCACCTTCCCTTGGGTTCTGCAGACTCAAGGGTCATCTTTATTTTAACCCCCCCCCCCCCCCGGGCCAGTGCTTCTCTAAGTGTTGGTCCGAACCGAGCTGCCTGCGGGGCCACCTCGGGGAAACTTGAGGGTTGGTTTTACTCATAGCTAGTCTCATCTGAGTGTGCCCTGAGAATGAGATATGTGCAGCTCCTATCGGGATTTGTCGGCACATTCGGGCGGTGTTGCTGGATTTGTTTTAACTTGTAGAAGTTGTCTTGTAGAACCGGGATACCGAGTCTGATCGGAATGTCTCGGGAGAAGGTATATCCTTCGTTGACCGTGAGAGCTTGTCATGGGCTAAGTTGGGACTCCCCTGCAGGGATTTGAACTTTCGAAAGCCGTGCCCGTGGTTATAGGCAGATGGGAATTTGTTAATGTTCGGTTGTAGAAAACCTGAAGTTGACCTTAATTAAAATACATCAGCCGCGTGTGTAGCCGTGATGGTCTCTTCTCAGCGGAGTCCGGGAAGTGAACACGGTGTTGGAGTTATGTTTGACATAGGTTGTTCTAGGATCACTTCTTGATCATAGTTTCTCGACCGTGCTTCGCCTTCTCTTCTCGCTCTCATTTGCGTATGTTAGCCACCAAACATGCTAGTCGCTTGCTGCGGCTCCTCCTCATACCTTTACCATACCTATAAGCTTAAATAGTCTTGATTGCGAGGGTGCGAGATTGCTGAGTCCACGTGACTCATAGATACTTCCAAAACCAGCTTGCAGGTGCCAATGATGCCATTCCAGGTGACGCAACCAAGCTCAAGAGGAGCTCGATGAAGATCTTGTCCTTTATGTTGTGTCGTTCTAGTTGATCAGTAGTGGAGCCCAGTTGGGGTCGATCGGGGGCCTTGTAGCTTTTGGGGTAGTCTTCTTTTATTTTGGCTCCGTAGTCAGGCCCTGATTGTATTTGGATGATGTAATGCTTTATTCATGTATTTGTATGAAGTGGCGATTGTAAGCCAACTATGTATCTTTTCCCTTATTGTATTACATGGGTTGTTTGCAAAGATTACCTCACTTGCGACATTGCTTTCAATGCGGTTATGCCTCTAAGTCGTGCTTTGACACGTGGGAGATATAGCCGCATCGAGGGCGTTACAGGCGCACTTGACATGGGCTCGAATCCGTCGAAGATCAAGTCTCCACGGATGTCGGCAATATAGTTCAAGCTTCCAAACCTGACCTGATGGCCAGGGGCATAGCTCTCGATCTGCTCCAGATGGCCAAGCGAGTTGGCCCGCGGTACGAAGCCGCCAAATACAAAGATCTGTCCGGGGAGAAAAACCTCACCCTGGATCGCGTCGTTGCCGATGATCGAAGGAGCCATCAAGCCTTTATCGTGATGGCACAGTGGAACTCTCAATGAAAGCACCAATGTCGGTGTCAAAACCAGCGGATCTCGGGTAGGGGGTCCCGAACTATGCGTCTAAGGCTGATGGTAACAGGAGGCGGGGGACATGATGTTTACCCAGGTTCGGGCCCTCTCGATGGAGGTAATACCCTACTTCCTGCTTGATTGAGCTTGATGATATGAGTATTACAAGAGTTGATCTACCACGAGATCGTAGAGGCTAAAACCTAGAAGCTAGTCTATAATTATGATTGTTCTTGTCCTACGAACTAAACCCTCCTGTTTATATAGACATCGGAGGGGGCTAGGGTTACACAGAGTCGGTTACAGAGAAGGAGATCTACATATCCGAATCGCCAAGCTTGCCTTCCACGCAAAGGAGAGTCCCACCCGGACACGGGACGAAGCCTTCAATCTTGTACCTTCATAGACCAACTGTCCGGCCAAAGTATATAGTCCGGCTGTCTGACGACCCCCTAATCCAGGACTCCCTCAGCGGGCACCAGCAACCAACCTGTGGTAAACTGGGCGGAGGCACCTGGGACCGAGGCACCGGTTCAGCCTCGTGCGATGGATCCGCCGCCTCCGCCTCGTCAGAATGGCATTCCATCACGACACGTCTCAACACCTCCGGGTCATTACTCTAACCCATTGGATAACATCGTTGCTGCCGCATCACGATTGGCAGCTATCCTGATTGATGGCGAGTCCCCGGTAGTAATTGAGACATGACAGGCTAGGGAGCTCCTTCAGACGGCTTTGACTCAGCAGCAGGCCTATTCATATAGCCACGAAAGGATTCATTCTACTCCCCGCCCAAGCCGGAGCTACATCAGGCATATCGATGAACCGGTCGTATCAAGCAGTGCGAGGAATCATAATCCGCCCCGTGGCAATAACCCGACGGATGGCGGTGGCATGCCCAGGATGTAGTGGATCGCGCTAGGGCACGTCGGGAAGCCGAGTTAGCAGCACAGCACGAAGCTCCGGTTCGTCAACTCACGCTGGTTCGTCAGTTCACTCCGGTTCGTCCAACAACATCGATGGAACCAGGGGTTACCTCCAGTTCTTTGGGAGTGCCATGTCTTGTCCCAGCGCTGCGCAAGTTACGGTTACCCAAGGATTTCAAAGGCATGCGTAAGGTGTCGAATTGCACCACCGATTTATCCCCTGAGTCATGGGTGGAGAGTTATGAGATGGCAATGGAGATGTTGGATGTGGACGAAGCGGCGTGTGCCAAATACTTTACCATGATGTTGGAGGGAATAGCTCGCACGTGGTTGAAAAATCTGCCAGCCAACTCTATTGGATCATGGGCCAAATTAAGGGCCCGGTTTATCCAGAACTTCAAAGATACGTACAAGCAGCCCATGTCCATCGCGGATTTAGCTACCTGTGTCCAGGAGGAAGGAGAATCAACAACCCACTGGGCGCATCGGGTTTCGGAGATTTTGCATTCATCAGACCGCATCAATGCTAACACAGCCGTTTTAACATTGGAAGGCAATTGCCGGTTTGCATCTTTGAAGCTGGAATTGGGATGGCTCAAATGACATTGTAATGACATGGGAATGCCTATGGGGCTCTAGCAAAATATGCCGACTCTGATAGTACCAAGGATCCCAAATCTAATGATGACAAGACAGGGAAGGGAAAGAAGAGCGGCAACGCCAAGGGGCAGCAGCATAATCCGGCAGGTCATGGGAACAATGGTAAACGCAAGGCAGATAATAGCTTGGACTTTGTGGCTAACACCAACGCCCAGGATAACGGTCAGTGACGTAAGGGTAAACCGCCCCAGCGGGGTGGAGGGTCAGGCCCCAATCTGGAGCGCCTATTAAACCAGCCTTGCCCAAAGCACGGATCAAAGGAGAGGCCAGCTACGCATCTTTGGAAGGATTGCTTCATCATGCGGGAGTTCAAAAATTCAAATGTCTTTCAATATGACAATGGACCGCCCGATGGTTCAGGAGGCGGTTTCCATGGGCTGGGTTATGGTGGTAGCAGTTCCGGTTTAGGGTTCCAGGGCAACCAAACCGGACATGGCAATCGGAACAGCCAGGGCAACCAGGGAGGTTACAACCATCAGGGAATCAACAGCAGCAGCAATCGGGTTATCACAGCAATCCAAAACAGTTGAATAGTGGGCAGTATCATGTCTTCACCACTAGCTTATGTAAGCATGATCAGAAGCTTCATAAAAGAGTCATGAACTCCGTTGAACCGGCGGTACCTCGTTATCTGCGCTGGTCTGAACAGCCCATCCTATGGAGTCGAGAGGATCATCCACCCCGGGTCGACAATCCGGGTCATCTGGCTTTAGTGCAGGCACCTCAAGTTGGAGGGTATAAATTTACCAAGGTGCTTATGGATGGAGGAAGTAGTATCAATATCCTTTACTATGAAACCTTTCGTCGCATGGGGTTAACAGATAAGAATCTTAAACCGTTGAACATTGTGTTTCATGGGGTAGTGCCTGGTAAATCGGCATACCCAGTTGGCAAGATAGCTCTGGAAGTTGCTTTTCGAGACGATCATGATTCAAGATCAGAGGTGTTGACTTTTGAAGTGGTAAAAATCAAGAGTCCATATCATGCCCTGTTCGGACGGCCGGCTTATGCTAAGTTCATGGTAGGGTCCTGTTATGTTTATTTGCATCTTAAGATGCCGGGTCATAGGGGACCATCATGGTGCATGGGAGCCGGAAGATTGCTTTGGAATGGGAAGAAGGTGATGCAGCTTATGCTGAGTCAGTTTGTGCCACGGAGGAGCTGAAATTTTATAAGGACAATGTTGATCTGGCAGATATGCCTTCTCTGAAAAAGCCAACTACTGAGCATGATCCGGCACTGAAATTTAAATCGGCTGAGGAGACTAAGATGGTTGACTTTGTTCCTGGCGATTCATCCAAGCAGTTTAGCATCAGCGCTAACCTGGATCCAAAATAGGAAAGCGCGCTCATCGAGTTCATCCGTGAGAACAGGGACATCTTTGCATGGAAGCCTTCTGACATGCCAGGTGTATCGAAGGAACTCGCTGAGCACACCCTTAATATAGATCCTAAGTTTAAACCGGTCAAGCAGTTTCTTCGCCACTTCAATGAACAAAGGCGTAAAGCTATTGGTGAGGAGGTAGCCCGGCTTTTGGTAGCAGGGTTTATTGTGGAGGTCTTTCACCCTGAGTGGCTAGCTAATCTGGTGCTGGTACTTAAGAAGAACGGCACTTGGCGTATGTGTGTAGATTACACAGACTTAAACAAAGCCTGTCCAGCTGACCCCTTTGCTCTCCCTCGTATCGATCAAATTATTGATGCTACAGCAGGTTGCGACCGTTTGTGTTTTTTGGATGCTTATTCTGGTTATCATCATATCAAAATGGCAGTTAAGGACCAGGAGAAGACAGCCTTCATAACTCCCTTTCGAGCCTTCTGCTGTGTATATATGCCTTTCGGGCTCAAGAGTGCCCAGGCAACTTATCAGCACTGTGTCCAGAATTGTCTGCATAAAATGATTGGGCGCAATGTCCATGCATATGTGGATGATATTGTGGTGAAATCCAGAAAGGAGGAGACATTGATACGTGACTTAAGGGAAACGTTTGATAACCTCCGAGTTTATAAGATGATGCTTAATCCGGCCAAATGTGTCTTTCGTGTGCCGGCAGGCAAGCTTTTGGGTTTTCTGGTGTCTAACAGGGGTATTGAAGCTAATCCGGAGAAGATCACGGCTATCACGTCTCTGGCTAAACCGACGTGCATTAACGATGTTCAATGTTTGGCGGGCCGGATTGTAGCCTTAAGCCGGTTTATCAGTCACCTTGGAGAGAAGGCTATCCATTTGTATCAGATGCTAAAGAAAACGGATCACTTCGCCTGGAGTGATGTTGCTGATGAAGCGCTCGAAGATCTGAAGAGACAGTTAGCCAAGCCATCTGTCCTTGCGGCTCCGGTTGATAAGGGGACATTATTACTATATGTGGCTGCTAATGCCCGAGCTGTTAGCATGGCTATTGTTGTGGAGCACAAGGAGGCTGGGAAAGAGTATCCGGTTCAACGGCCGGTTTATTACATCAGCGAGGTGCTTATCGAGTCCAAACAGAGATACCCACATTAGCAGAAGCTGGTGTATGGGGTTTTTATGACAAGCCAGAAGCTCAAGCATTATTTTTAGGGTCACCCTATCACAGTGGTTAGTTCAGCCCCCTTGGGAGATATCATCCAAAACAGAGAAGCAACTGGCCGGATTGCTAAATGGGCTATTGAGCTTGGACCTCACGGGCTAAAGTATACACCTCGCACAGCAATCAAATCCCAACCACTTGTGGACTTCATCAATGATTGGACAGAATTGCAAGCACCGAAGGAAAAGCCAGACAACACTTATTGGACTATTCATTTTGATGGGTCCAGGCAATTGGAGGGCTCGGGGGCTGGAGTCATATTAACTTCCCCTCGAGGTGATAAGTTTTGTTATGTTCTCCGTTTAATGTTCCCTTGTACTAACAATGCAGCTGAGTATGAGGCCTTGCTCCATGGTCTTCGGATGGCTAAGGAAATGAACTTAAGCCGGGTTAAGTGCTTTGGTGACTCAGACCTGGTGAGCCGGTACCACCCAATACCTTTCTTGATGTACTGCATAATCCGTCAGTAAAGATACATACGGAGGAGGATTTGGCTGTACCCGACCCGGAGGCTCAATTGGTGGCGGCTCTTCATGTTATTCCGGATTGGACGGTCCCATACCTGGCATACATGAACCGGGGCGAGTTACCAGACGACGAAAACTTGGCCCGGCAGATAATCCGGCGATCCAAGTCAATGACCATTGTCAATGGGGAGCTACATCATTGTAGCGTCACAGGAGCAATTTAGCGTTGTGTCTCTCCTCAAGAGGGTTGTGAGATTTTGCGTGAGATCCACGAGGGAGATTGTGGTCACCATGTCGATTGAAAATCCTTGGTGGCTAAGGCCTTTCGTCACGGCTTCTATTGGTTGACAGCTCATGCTAATGCTGAGGATTTGGTAAAGAGGTGTGATGGTTGTCAAAAGTTTGCACGCCGCTCTCATGTTCCAGCTCAAGAATTAAGAATGATTCCAATAACTTGGTCGTTTGCAACTTGGGGGCTCGATATGGTTGGACCTTTTAAGAGGTCCAAGGACAAGAAGACCCACCTGCTGGTGGCGGTTGATAAGTTTGCCAAGTGGGTTGAGGCAGAGCCAGTCAGTAAGTGTGATGCGGCCACGATGGTTAAATTCATCAAAAAGGTGATATTCCAGTTTGGTTTTCCACACAGCATTATCACTGATAATGGTACTAATCTGTCGAAGGGTGCTATGGAAGAATTTTGTCAACGTGAGCACATCCGGCTTGACGTGTCATCAGTGGCTCACCCCCAATCTAATGGTCAAGCAGAAATGGCCAATCAAGAAATTTTGCGCGGTATCAAACCCCGGCTTATGGTTCCTTTAAAGCGGACGCCGGGTTGTTGGGTGGAGGAGTTACCTTCCATCTCATGGAGCATCAACACCACACCAAATAGATCTACGGGTTACACGCCTTTCTTCATGGTTTACGGAGCAGAGGCAGTTCTCCCTAGTGACATACGTCATGACTCGCCTCGTGTGGCGGCTTATGTTGAAGCTGATAATGAAAAAGCGCGTCAAGACTCATTGGACCTGTTAGATGAGAAGCGTGATCTTGCGGTGGCACGTTCGGTGATTTATCAACAAGATCTGGGACATTATCACAGTCGCCGGGTTAAAACCAGAACTTTTCAAGAAGGTGATCTGGTTCTCCGGCTCATCCAGGATTAGACTGATATGCACAAGTTATCCCCACCTTGTGAAGGGCCTTTTGTGGTCAGCAAACATTTGCACAATGGATCGTACTACCTTATCGATGTTCAAGAGCACAGAGACTCATGTAAATCGGAGGAGGAGACCTAGCGGCTGTGGAATATAGCTCATCTTCGGCCTTACTATACTTGAGCCATAGGCTCTTTTTTATGTACATAATTATGACAGTGTATATATTATGATTAATATAATAAACCGGAGCCTCAGCTAAAGCGGGGTCTCTGTTGTTTTACATCATATGTGTTTACATGGAGGCCTCTGTTTACAAAGCGGAATTCTGTTGATCCGGCTTGTAAAGCCACACATATAAAAGGAAATCACTAGGGGGCTTGGTCATAACCTTAGCTACATCTCTTGATCAGCTTAGGGCCAAAGGGAAATCACTAGGGAGCTTGGTTGTATCCACACCATAGCTACACCTCTTGATAGGCTTAAGGCCAAAAGGAAATTATGTGGGGCCAAAGAGAGTGTTGCACCAGCACAACTCAAACATAGGCACCCACTGAGCACAGCTCAAATATTGCTTGGGGGCTCTTTGATTCTCAAAGAACAAAGAGTCTGCACCCTTGCAATAGGCTATCAAGCCAGGCTTGGAAGCCAGGTGTATTCACCTAAAACCCCGGGTTATCCTGCCTCTTTAAGTAAGCCACTCTGTCTAGGTAAACCTAGTATGACCCATCAAACATTTGACAAGTCAATCCCATAGACCCTGAACTTGTCAAAGTTAAAACGATGATTGGTTAAAGATTCAGGTCCATCTTAAAAGGCTTTGAAAAATGGTTTAACTCAGTGTCTTGGCAGCCCATGAAAAACCTCGATTTAGGGCCTGGCGGCCCATGAAAAGCCTCGAATATTCTTCTTGTATTTCATGCAAAGTTTTTCTTCTCTTTTGATAAAATTCATAAGTGTTTTCTGATAAACCGGCGTTTATTATAACCCAGTGTGGCTTACAATGCTAAATTCTTAGTACATGATCAGCTATAATTCGGCCTTTATTGTTCTGGTCTGGTTTTGACTACAAGTCACCAGTATTATATGGATAAAACCGGTGTTTATCATAACCTGGTACGGTTTTATCGTGAACCGGCAAACCTGGAAGGAGTCCTCTATACTCCAGCTTGGTGTTATCACCCTTTTATAACAATCATGGGTCAAACAACGAGGTAACAGGTATTCTTTATTTTATATCTGGTTGTTTTTAAACAGCCTTAGCTTTACACTGAAGCTATATATTTGGGCATCATGACCCGTCTAGCGGTAAACCGCCAGGACCCTTTCAATTTCTTGTATGCAGGAACAAGTTAAAATACAGCCACTGCAGATTATGCATATAATAAAGATCCCAAAAGCATGGCGAGTTATCAGTATCAAGCAAAATAAGTATGCTCGATGGCATAACAGACAAGTGTTTGAACTAGCCTATTACAAGGTGCTTTAATGCCCACACTGGATAATTGTTTCAATAAGAATGGTAGGCTGCGACAGACTAAAACCAGCCTCCGGTTCAGGATTCATCATTAGGTCGACTTGAAGATTGAGGGTCATCTTGAGTCGGTGCATCCTCCTCTTCTCTACCCAGTGGCTGGAAATCAATCGTTGTCCAATCGATTCCAGTTAAAGCTTGGAACATGGCTTCGTCACTTATAAGGGTGGAAGGATCAATGTCAGGGGCATAAGTGTGCTTACGAATTGGCGGAACAAGATCTTCTACATCATGTGATGGTGCGGCATATCTTTTCTGATCAGCATCTTAAACCGGTTGGTAATGAGACAAATCCATTTCATCCGCCAATTTGCTTGCTATGGGTCGCAATTCCCTTGTTAGCCTTCGGAGATCATCATTGTTGAATTCTGAACCGTCTTCCTTCACGCCGGGATAGCCTTGGCCAATATCTGCCGGTTCAAGATCTGGAATCCATGCCTTGGCCTGGATTAGCGCAATCAGCGCGCCTGACCTTGCAGCTAATCTTTTGAGTTCATCCAACCGGGCAGGCAACATGGATAGCTTCTCGATTGTTTCTTTTATCAGTGTTGGAGGAGGCCTGTTATAAGCAGCAGTGCAGATAGCCCGTTGGGATCCGGAATACAACTGCTTTATCAAGGTGTAGGCTGCCTTTAGCTTCATCCGCATGTCAGAGCCCAGATGGGTAATGCGGGTCCCTATGACATTGCAAGCATCAGTAAACCGGTAATTGATATGGTAGAATGACTTGAAAAATATCATATGAGGATACTTACCAAATACAGCAGAGGTCATAGCATTTATTTGCCGCTTTAAACCGGTCAGTTCTTCGACCAGCGGTTTAAGGGCTGCCTCTGCGTCTTCGGCCTTCTTTACTATGGTGGCCTTCTCTGTGTCCCAATCTACACGTTCCTTCTTGAAGTTTTCCTTCAGCTTCTCCATTGCTGTTAAGGCATTGGTCAGTTCCTCTTTGGCTTTAGAAGCCTCCGCTTGCTGAGATTTGATGTTCTCTTGAAGATCAGCAGTTTGGGAGTCCTTTTTGCTCAGCTCAGCCTATAAAGAATAGACATGTCATCAACAGGCTGTATATATTTGAAGTACCAAGCGTATAACAAGTTATGCACTTTGCACTTGGGGGCTAATGCCTACTCGCTTCATTCTAGAAAATTATTTCAAGTCCCAAGTATAATACAAGCATTATTCTTGGCACTTGGGGGCTAATGTACATCTGCTCAAAAATAACAGTGGCTAAAGTCCCAGTTCACCTTGGAAAGGTAAACCGGCCCTTGGGGACTACACGGGCGAAAGTTACGAGGATACAATGCTAAAGTATCGGTTCATTTTTAAAGGATCAATCGACCCTTGGAGGATAAGTATGCAGAAGTATGGTATTATGAAGTCCCGGTTTTTGATTACTATCATAAATCGGCCCTTGGGAGTTACTGGAATTGGTACTTACAATTGGACTTAAGAGAGAAAAGGATTTGTACTTACTTCATAACGTTCCTTCATCAAATTCACTAAACCGGCTTCGTAGTCACAATTTGTATACAGATGGTTCAAAAAACCAGAATGGAGCTCCTGGGCGTTAAGGTGGGCATAGCTTGATAAACCGGTGCTCCATTTGTCTTTCTCCATGGCAGCATGTTCTTCTTTGGCACTATGTTTTGCCAATACAACAGGATGACCAGGGGAGGTGTGGCCAACACCAGTAATGATAACCTCATCTTCCTTGTCGCCAGCAGCCTTTACTGGATTTGATGGAATATCAGTAGCCTTAACCGAACTAGACGGTCTATCATCACTACGGACTGGACTTGCCGGTTTATCATCTTGCACTACGATATCAACTTCTACTTGTTCATTAGAAACATGATCAAGGGGTGGCAGGTCATCAAGCGTGGCATCGGCAGTTGCTCTCTCCGGTTCTGAACCTTTTGTCGCCGGTTCAACTGTCACATGGTCATCAGACGGTTTGTCTACACGACCCTTCTTACTAGGTCTGGCCTTGGCTCTGAAAGAAAAGATATACACATCAGTATAGCACATAAGCATAAAGCATCAAAAGGAAATAGCTTAAGACATTTACCCAGGGACGGTCTTGAGGGGTGGAAGCTGTGTGGCAGTTGATTCGCTGAATGATGAAGGTGGTGTTCCCTGATAATTCGAATCGGACGGATTAAGAGGCTGTCGGAAATAACCCGCCTTGGGGTAAGAAGTATTGGAAGTATTTGAAACCTCAGATTGGCGCTTCCAAACCGGAGTATTTGGTAGACCGGTTGAAGTAATTACTTGGCCGCTATGACGGGTTGTGCGGCGTGCTTCGTGTTGCTGCTTCTTCAAAAGAAAGTTTGGGTCCGGGTAAGCTAGGGGTGAGAAAATCTTACTTTCCGGATTGCTTGACGGATTTTTTGTGTTGGCAGAGGATCTGAACCGGAGGGAAGGATAATTACCTCTGCATCATCAGCTTGGCTACCCTCGGCGTCATCCTGATAAATATCATTGTCAATGAGGTGTATGAAAAGTGAACCAAGAGAATCAAGTTCTACCTCTGCATCCGGTTCATCAGGGTCGTCATCAAGCTCTAAACCGATTGGCTTAGTTGCCTTCCTCTTAGCAGATTTCTTGACAGCCTTCGTTTTTTAACGAGGAGCCTTAACCGTTTTCTCCTGAGGTTTCTTTTTCTAGAACGGGTCATCACCCTGTTTAAAATATGAGCAGAGGATATTGAAAGTTGCAGTTCAAAAATATCAGGTATAAAGCGGAAGAAAAATAATTCTTACAGCACGCGGTTTGTTCTGTTTGTAAAAGGGACTTAGCCCGGTCTTGCTACACACAGCTTCCGGTTCATTCAGAATTTCTTGAAAGACTCAGTAACTTCATCATCTGTTAGTTGAATGTCAATATGACGTTGGGAGTCTTTTACATCACCGGTATACTCGCACATTAAACCAGAGCGGCGACTTAACGGCAAGATACTCCAGGATATCCAGCAACGAACGAAGTCCACACCTGTTAAACCATTGGCCATGAAAGCTCTAAGCTTGGCGAGTTGTGGTTCATATGAGGCCCGTTCCTTGGCACTTAGTCGTTGCGGAAGCGGATGAGTATTGGCAAGCCGGTGAGCACGGTAACCCAGCAGAGGGTTCTCATCTTCAGGAGAGGTGTCCTTGCAATAGAACCAAGTTTGATTCCACTCCTTTGGGTGACTGTGAAGTTTGGCATGAGGAAAACTAACATCCTTCCTTCTCTGAATGGAGACGCCACCGAGTTCTGTATTAGGCCCGTCTACGAATTCAGTGCGACGATTTAAGTGGAAGAAATCCCGGAACAGCTCGACAGTCGGCTCTTCTTATAGATAGGCTTCACAAAACACCTGAAAGTTGTAGATATTGGATACAGAGTTGGGTCCAATATCTTGAGGGTGGATCTGAAAGTTGGCAAGTACATCCCGAAAAAACTTGGATCCAGGCGGTTTAAAACCACGGCCCATATGATCAGCAAACATTACTACTTCACCATCTCTAGGGATAGGAGGATTTTCCGGACCAGGAACTCGCCACTGGATTTCATTCTTCTTCGGTAAGGTACCAATTTTGACACATCCGTTCAGTTGCTCCTCAGTAACCCGGGAAGGGGCCCAGTTACAGGAATAGAATTGTTTGGCCATTGCAAGTGAAGAGCTGGAAAAGATAACTGTCGGTTTATGATTCATAATGACAATGCATAAAGTACAATAGGTTGAGGAAAAAGGAATTCAAGCATGTAAAATTGATAAACCAGAGGAAGTTATAAACCGCCTATGACAGAGTATTTATAAATGGTAAAAGCGATGAGCGGTTTACAAGGGGACTAATGGCATATGACAGATTACTTTCTACAAGGATAAACCGCCTACGCAGATAAAGAAGACACAGATCTAAGGCAGGAATGACTAAGTGAGGAAAACAGGTTTCACAAGTTTGCATTGGAATTTTGGATCTGCCGTAAGTTAGGAAAAGAAAAAATATCTAGACCTAAAAAAGTTTGGTCCTGAAGTAGTTCACAAAAGGTCCAGACCAAGTTCTTATGTGCTTAAAGTTTGGTTTAATGGCGGAGATAAGGAATATCATAGTGACTGCACGAAACACATCAAGCGTAAGGTCTGCTATCTATGGACTGATGAAGAACACGAAGAGAGCGCCAGGAACCCATACGAACCCTAAGTGGTTTAGAAAGGAGAGAAGGGAGAGACTTACAACGGTTGTTGAAGTAGCGGAGGTGCGCCGCGTCTCTCTGGTGTGATCAGGTCAATGCAGCGGCCAATGGTGAGGCAGAGGTGAAGCTCGGCGACGGCGGCGGCGCTCGGGTGCAGGAGCGTCGCAAGAAGGAAGAAGAGATGGAGAGTCAAAGGAAAGAAAGGGAAAGGGGTCCTCAGCCCTATTTATAAGGGTAAAGAGATAAGTGACAGGCGCGGGAATCGAGGAGCCCAAATAAATGGATATATAACGAGGTTGTCGTTTCGATTGTTGGATGCTCATAAATTAAAGGGTATCTTCGGCTTTAAATGAATAGATGACGCCACGGCAGTTTACTATAAAATTTGGAGGATGACGTCACGGTGGTTTACTATAAAATCTGGAGGATGACGTCACAGCGGTTTACAAGATCTATGTGAAGGTGCAAAGGGAGGAATTCTTCTAAGTGTTGAAGATTAACATGAACAAGTTCAAATCAATCTGGGGCCTAATGTTGGGGATATTACTACTGGACATAAACCAGTCAGGAGAGGCTGGGTTATCCTCATGATGATTACCTTACTTAAAGCCCGTGAAGATATGAAGGATGGCGCTACATGGAGGCCCAAGGCCCAAAGGCGGGTTAAAGCCTATAGATGTAAATCGACATTGATGTATGCTTGTGTGATAAGATAGGAGTAGAGACCGAGCCGGACACGTTTATGATCCGGCCTCGGGACTCTGTAAACCGGCGGGCGTCGACCTATGTATATAAAGGCGCGACCCGGCGGTGGTTTAGGGACAACAAACAACAACTCGAGAACCAGTCAAAGCGGATTCGCTCCCTGGTCATCGAAACCCTACCAATTCCATCACAACTGGAGTAGGCTTTTACCTTCATCGTAAGGGTCCGAACCAGTATAAAACTCTCGCATCCTTTGTCCGCTTTAACCCCTTTAATCTAACCCGTAGCGATGGCTCCACGACTAAGTCATTTCACAAGGACATCTGATGTGACAAAACCACGACAGTAACCGTACTTTATTAGATATGGTGCAATCTATGATGTCTCTTACCGATTTACCACAATCGTTTTGGGGTTATGCATTAGAGACAGCTGCATTCACATTAAATAGGGCACCATCTAAATCCGTTGAGACGACACCATATGAACTTTGGTTTGGCTAGAAACCTAAGCTGTCGTTTCTTAAAGTTTGGGGTTGCGATGCTTATGTGAAAATGTTTCAACCTAATAAGCTCGAACCCAAATTGGAGAAATGTGTTTTCATAGAATACCCAAAGGAAACTGTTGGGTACACCTTCTATCACAGATCCAAAGGCAAGATCTTTGTTGCTAAAAGTGGATTCTTTCTAGAGAAGGAGTTTCTCTTGAAAGAGGTGAGTGGGAGGAATGTAGAACTTGATGAGGTAATAGTACCTTCTCCCAAATTGGAAAGTAGTTCATCATAGAAATCAGTTCTAGTGATCTCTACTCCAATTAGTGAGGAATCTAATGGTGATGATCATGAAACTTCAGATGAAGTTACTACTGAACCTCATAGGATAACCAGAGTATGGTACGCACCAGAGCGGTATGGTAATCCTTTCTGGAAGTCATGTTACTAGACCATGACGAACCTACGAGCTATGAGGAAGCGATGATGAGCCCAGATTCCGCGAAATGGCTTGAGGCCATATAATCTGAGATGGGATCCATGTATGAGAACAAAGTATGGACTTCGATTGACTTACCCGATGATCGGTGAGTCATTAAGAATAGATGGATCTTCAAGAGGAAAACAGACACTGGTAGTAGTGTTACTATCTACAAAGCTCGAATTGTCGCAAAATGTTTTCGACAAGTTCAAAGTGTTGAATACGATGAGATTTTGTCACTCGTATCGATGCTTAAAAGTCTGTCCGAATCATGTTAGCAGTTGCTGCATTTTATGAAATCTGGCAAATGGATGTCAAAATTGTATTCCTTCATGGATTTCTTAAAGAAGAGTTGTATATGATGCAACCAGAAGGTTTTGTCGACCCTAAAAGGTCTAACAAAGTGAGTGATGACCCACAAGTATACGCGATCTATCATAGTCCTTTCGATAAGTAAGAGTGTCGAACCCAACGAGGAGCGGAAGGAAATGATAAGCGGTTTCTGGCAAGGTATTCTCTGCAAGTACTGAAATAAGTGGTAACAGATAGTTTTGTGATAGGATAATTTGTAACGAGCAACAAGTAACAAAAGTAGATAAAGTGCAGCAAGGTGGCCCAATCCTTTTTGTAGCAAAGGATAAGCCTGGACAAACTCTTATATAGAGGAAAGCGCTCCCAAGGACACATGGGAATATCGTCAAGCTAGTTTTCATCATGTTCGTATGATTCACGTTCGGTACTTTGATAATTTGGTATGTGGGTGGACCGGTGCTTGGGTACTGTCCTTACTCGGACAAGCATCCCACTTATGATTAACCTCTATTGCAAGCATCCACAACTACAACAAAAGTATTAAAGTAAACCTAACCATAGCATGAAACATATGGATCCAAATCAGCCCCTTACGAAGCAACGCATAAACTAGGGTTTAAGCTTTTGTCACTCTAGCAACCCATCATCTACTTATTACTTCCCAATGCCATCCTCTAGGCCCAAATAATGGTGAAGTTTCATGTAGTCGACGTTCACATAACACCACTAGAGGAGAGACAACATACATCTCATCAAAATATCGAGCGAATACCAAATTCACATGACTACTAATAGCAAGACTTCTCCCATGTCCTCAAGAACAAAAGTAACTACTCACAAAGCATAAACATGTTCATAATCAGAGGGGTATTAATATGCATATAGGATCTGAACATATGATCTTCCACCAATTAAACCAATTAGCATCAACTACAAGGAGTAATTAACACTACTAGCAACCTACTAGCACCAATCCCGGACTTGGAGACAAGAATTGGATACAAGAGATGAACTAGGGTTTTGAGAGGAGATGGTGCTGATGAATATGTTGATGGAGATTGCCCTCTCCCCATGAGAGGAGCGTTGGTGATGACGATGGCGATGATTTCCCCCTCCCGGAGGGAAGTTTCCCCAGCAGAGCAGCTCTGCCAGAGCCCTAGATTAATTCTGCCAAGGTTCCGCCTCGTGGTGGCGGAGTTTCGTCTGAGAAGATGGCTTCCTATTTTTTCTCATCGAAAGACTTCATATAGCAGAAGATGGCCACCGGAGGGCCACCAGGGGCCCCACGAGGTAGGGGGCGCGCCCAGGGGGTAGGGCACTCCCCCCACCCTCGTGGGCAGGGTGTGGCCCCCTTGGTGAATCTCTTCCGCTGAGTATTTTTTTATAATCTGAAAACGTCTTCCGTGAAGTTTCAGGACTTTTGAAACTGTGCAGAATAGGTCTCTAATATTTGCTCCTTTTCCAGCCCAGAATCCCAGCTGCCGGCATTCTCCCTCTTTATGTAAACCTTGTAAAATAAGAGAGAATAGGCATAAGTATTGTGACATAATGTGTAATAACAGCCCATAATGCAATAAATATCCATATAAAAACATGATGCAAAATGAACATATCAATTCCCCGAAGCTTAGACCTCGCTTGTCCTCAAGCAAAAGCCGAAATCGAAAATATGTCCACATGTTTAGAGATAGAGGTGTCGATAAAAATAAAATATGGACATGAGGGCATCATGATCATTCTTAGAATAGCAACTTATATATTTTTTGTCATATAATCTCTTATGCTAGAGTAATAATTCAATCACATTTTCAAGTATGAATCGTAACCTTCGTTGAAAAGTAACAAACTATAATCTCAGTCATTGGAGCAATTGCAATTTATCATAACATAGGAAAGAGTCAATGTATAAGAGCTTTTCAGCAAGTCCACATACTCAACTATCATATAATCTTTCACAACTGCTGACACTCACGCAATACTTATGGGTATGGAGTTTTAATCGGACATAGAGAAAGATAGGGGCTTATAGTTTTGCCTCCCAACGTTTTACCTCAGGGGTAATGTCAACAATAATAGTTCATGAAAACTCACATCCAATTAGCCATATATACCAAGATCTTTCCAACATACTGTGCTTGCCAAAGGATAAAATGTAAAAAGGATGGGTGAAGATCACCATGACTCTTATATAAGGTAGGAGATAAAAGTAAAAGATAGGCCCTTCGCAGAGGGAAGCAGAGGTTGTCATGCGCTTTTATGGTTGGATGCACAAAATCTTAATGTGAAAGAACGTCACTTTATATTGCCACTTGTGATATGGACCTTTATTATGCAGTTTGTCGCTTTTATTTCTTCCATATCACACGATCATATAAAGCTTATTTTCTCCCACACTAATAAGTCATACATATTTAGAGAGAAATTTTTTTATTGCTTGCACCGATGACAACTTGCTTGGAGGATCTTACTCAATCCATAGGTAGGTATGGTGGACTCTCATGGCAAAACTGGTTTTAAGGGAATTTGGAAGCACAAGTAGTATCTCTACTTGGTGCAATGAATTTAGCTAGCATGAGGGGGAAAGGCAAGCTCACATGTTGGAGGATCCAAGACAATATAATTTATCTCGGATGTAAGAAAACATAACCCATTACGTTGTCTTCCTTGTCAATGTCAACTCTTTAGCATGTCATATTTTAATGAGTGCTCACAATCATAAAAGATGTCCAAGATAGTATATTTATATGTGAAGACCTCTCTTTCTTTATTACTTACTATTAATTGCAATGATGACCAAAACTATGTTTGTCAACCTTCAACAACTTTTATTCATCATACTTTTTCTATGTGAGCTCATTACTCTCCATAATATTCACATGATCTCTTTGTTTCTTTTTATTTCTTTCTCTTTTCTTTTATTCACTAAGGATCATGGCAAAATAATCAAGCCCTTGACTCAACACTAATCTTTATTATATATAGCTCACGGACTCGATTACATAGAAGGATCATAAAGCAAAACTCAAAACTAGATCATGTCATAAAAGCTTTTATTCTACTAGATCAAGATATTATCAAAAGGATCGAACTAAGAAAACGGTAAAGATAAAAGTGATGGTGATATGATACCGAGGCACTCCCCCAAGCTTGGCAGTTGCCAAGGGGAGTTCCCATACCGATGTCATTATGTCTCCTTTGTTGATGAAGAAGGTGGTGGTTTTGTTGATGGCATAGGCTTGTCGTCCTTCTTCCAGGGCATACGCTCACCAACATAGAAGGATGATCGAGTCTCCTGAAACCTCAAATTTGCAGCCAAACTCATCCTCTTGAATCTCTATTCATACTCATAGTTTTCATTTTGCAGGTCATAAATCTGGGCTTGGAGGTGCTCGATTTTCTCATGAAGCTTGAAGATGGCCTCCCCAATTTCCTTGACGTCCAGCTTGTGGTTGTTGGTGAACTCCGTGATCATAATGTGATTGGAATCAAGTCCACGCTCCACCATCTCCTGACACTTGAAAACTTCTTGCTCCAATGCCTCGAGCCTGGCCTCATTAGCCAAGCATCATTGCCCTCATGGTTGGAGGAGGAGGGAGACGACATAGTGCCTGGCCTTAACAACCTTGACAGGAAACAGCTCGGAACAAATACAAGAGATATTTGTGTGATACAGGAATCAAAACTCCCGGGAGATTATATAATGAATTTTACCGACCAAAATACGTGTTGTGTACAAAAACGGAGTCCGGAGAGCACACAAGGTGCCCACGAGGTAGGGGCACGCCCTCCACCCTCGTGGATCCCTCATGTCCTTCCCGGACTGCTTCTTATTTTTCTATTTTTCTAAATATTCCAAAACGGAGAAATATCGCCTTAAAAACTGTTTTGCAGTCAATTTACTTACCGTACCACATACCTATTCCTTTTCGGAGTCTGAAACGTTCCGAAAAGTGTCCCTTATGTATTCCTCCGGGGTTACGGTTTCAATAATATTGGTTTCAACATTTATGGGATTACCTGAGATATAATGTTTGATTCTTTGACCGTTCACCACCTTCGGATTTGTGCCTTCGAAGTTGTTGATTTTTATGGCACCAGAACGATAGACCTCCTCCATAACGTAAGGACCTTCCCATTTAGAGAGAAGTTTTCCTGCAAAAAACCTTAAATGAGAGTTGTATAGCAATACATAATCACCTACATTAAACTCACGCTTTTGTATCCTTTTATCATGTCATCTTTTAACTTTTTCTTTAAACAACTTGGCATTTTCGTAGGCTTGGGTTCTCCATTCATCGAGTGAGCTAATATAAAATAACCTCTTCTCACCGGCAAGTTTAAAATCATAATTGAGCTCTTTAATAGCCCAATAAGCCTTATGTTCTAGTTCGAGGGGTAAGTGACATGCTTTTCCGTAAACCATTTTATACGGAGACATACCCATAGGATTTTTATATGCAGTTCTATAGGCCCATAATGCATCATCAAGTTTCTTGGACCAATTCTTTCTAGATCTATTAACAGTCTTTTGCAAAATTAATTTGAGTTCTCTATTACTCAATTCTACTTGACCACTTGTCTGAGGGTGATAAGTGTTGGGAAACGTAGTAATTTCAAAAAAATTCCTACGCACACGCAAGATCATGGTGATGCATAGCAATGAGAGGGGAGAGTGTTGTCTACGTACCCTCGTAGACCAGAAGCAGAAGCGTTAGCACAACGCGGTTGATATAGTCGTACGTCTTCAAGGCCTGACCGATCAAGCACCGAAACTACGGCACCTCCGAGTTCTAGCACATGTTCAGCTCGATGAAGATCCCCGGAGTCTGATCCAGCAAAGTGTCGGGGAAGAGTTTCGTCAGCATGATGGCGTGGTGACGATCTTGATGTTCTACCGTCGCAGGGCTTCGCCTAAGCACCGCTACAATATTATCGAGGATTATGGTGGAGGGGGGCACTTCACACGGCTAAGAGAATGATCATGAAGATCAACTTGTGTGTCTAGAGGTGCCCCCCTGCCCTGTATATAAAGGAGCAAGGGGGAGAGGCGGTCGGCCCTTGGGGCACGCCAAGGAGGGGGGAGTCCTCCTCCTAGTAGGAGTAGGACTCCCCTTTCCTAGTCCAACTAGGAAGAGAGAAGGGGGAAGGAAAGAGAGGGAGAGGGAGAGGGAAAGAGGGGCCGCGCCCCCCTCCCCTAGTCCAATTCAGACTCCCCATGGGAGGGGGTGCGCCACCTCCTGGGCTGCTGCCCTCTCTCTCCCCTCAGGCCCACTAAGGCCCAATACTTCCCTGGGGGGTTCCGGTAACCCTTCTGGCACTCCGGTTTTCTCCGAAATCACCCGAAACACTTCCAGTGTCTGAATATAGCCGTCCAATATATCGATCTTTATGTCTCGACCATTTCGAGACTCCTCGTCATGTCCGTGATCATATCCGGGACTCCGAACAACCTTTGGTACATCAAAATATATAAACTCATAATGAAACTGTCATCGTAACGTTAAGCGTGCGGACCCTACGGGTTCGAGAACAATGTAGACATGACCGAGACACGTCTCCGGTCAATAACCAATAGCAGAACCTGGATGCTCATATTGGCTCCTATATATTCTACGAAGATCTTTTATCGGTCAGACCGCATAACAACATACGTTGTTCCCTTTGTCATCGGTATGTTACTTACCCGAGATTCGATCGTCAGTATCTCAATACCTAGTTTAATCTCGTTACCGGCAAGTCTCTTTACTCGTTCCGTAATACATCATCCCACAGCTAACTTATTAGTTGCAATGATTGCAAGGCTTATGTGATGTGCATTACCGAGAGGGCCCAGAGATACCTCTCCGACAATCGGAGTGACAAATCCTAATCTCGAAATACGCCAACCCAACAAGTACCTTCGGAGACACCTGTAGAGCACCTTTATAATCACCCAGTTACATTGTAATGTTTGGTAGCACACAAAGTGTTCCTCCGGTAAACGGGAGTTGCATAATCTCATAGTCATAGGAACATGTATAAGTCATGAAGAAAGCAATAGCAACAAACTAAATGATCAAGTGCTAAGCTTAACGAAATGGGTCAAGTCAATCACATCATTCTCCTAATGATGTGATCGCGTTAATCAAATGACAACTCATGTCTATGGTTAGGAAACATAACCATCTTTGATCAACGAGCTAGTCAAGTAGAGGCATACTAGTGACACTCTGTTTGTCTATGTATTCACACATGTATTATGTTTCCGGTTAATACAATTCTAGCATGAATAATAAACATTTATCATGATATAAGGAAATACATAATAACTTTATTATTGCCTCTAGGGCATATTTCCTTCAATAAGGGGATGCAATTCTATGATTAACATCATATTTAGCAAGCATTTTACGGAAAGCACCATGAATAAAATGTGATCCACGATCAGTCATTAAATATCTAGGGACTCCAAATCTTGTAAAAATAACTTATTTAAGCATTTTAATAGAAGTGTTATGATCAGCACTACTAGTTGGAATAGCTTCTACCCACTTAGTAACGTAATCAACAGCAACTAGAATATGTGTATAACCATTAGAGGAAGGAAAAGGTCCCATATAGTCAAAGGCCCAAACATCAAATGGTTCAATAACGAGTGAATAGGTCATGGGAATTTCTTGACGTCTACTAATATTACCAATTCTTTGACATTCATCACAAGATAAGACAAACTTACGGGCATCCTTGAAGAGAGTAGGCCAATAAAAACCAGATTGCAATACCTTATGTGCAGTCCTATCTCCAGCATGGTGTCCTCCATAAGCTTCGGAGTGACACTTGCGTAGGATCTATTCATGTTCATGCTCAGGTACACAACGTCTAATAATACCATCTACTCCTTATTTATAAAGATGTGGGTCATCCCAAAAGTAATGCCTCAAATCATATAAGAACTTTTTCTTTTGCTGATATGTGAAACTAGGTGGTATAAACTTAGCAACAATGTAATTAGCATAATCAGCATACCATAGAACAGTATGAGAAGCATTTATAACATTTAATTGCTCATCAGGAAAGCTATCATCAATAGGTAGTGGGTCATCAAGCAAATTTTCTAACCTAGACAAGTTGTCTGCAATGGGGTTCTCAACTCCCTTTCTATCAACAATATGTAAGTCAAATTCTTGTAGCAAGAGAACCCATCTAATAAGTCTAGGTTTAGCATCTTTCCTTTCCATAAGATATTTAATAGTAGCATGATCTGTTGGGTAACGTAGCATAAATTCAAAATTTTCCTACGTGTCACCAAGATCTATCTATGGAGTCATCTAGCAACGAGGGAGGAGTGGATCTACATACCCTTGTAGATCGCACGCGGAAGCGTTCAAGAGAATGGGGTTGATGGAGTCGTACTCGTCGTGATCCAAATCACCGATGATCCTAGCGCCGAACGGACGGCACCTCCGCGTTCAACACACGTATGGAGAAGAAACGTCTCCTCCTTCTTGATCCAGCAAGGGGGGAGGAGAGGTTGATGGAGATCCAACAGCACGACGGCGTGGTGGTGGAAGTAGCGGGATTCCAACAGGGCTTCGCCAAGCGCTGCGGGAGGAGGGAGATGTGTCATGGGAGGGAGAGGGAGGCGCCAGGGCTTAGGTTTGGTTGCCCTCCCTTCCCCCCACTATATATAGGGCCAAGGGAGAAGGGGAGGGTGCAGCCTTGCCCCTTCCTCCAAGGAAGGGTGCGGCCAAGGGGGGAGGAGTCCATCCTCCCCAAGGCACCTCGGAGGTGCCTTCCCCCTTTAGGACTCTCCCCTTTTCCTTGACTCTTGGCGCATGGGCCTCTTGGGGCTGGTTCCCTTGGCCCATGTAGGCCAAGGCGCACCCCCTACAGCCCATGTGGCCCCCCGGGGCAGGTGGCCCCACCCGGTGGACCCCCGGGACCCTTCCGGTGGTCCCGGTACAATACCGGTGACCCCGAAACTTGTCCCGATGGCCGAAACAGCACTTCCTATATATAATTCTTTACCTCCGGATCATTCCGGAACTCCTCGTGACATCCGGGATCTCATCCGGGACTCCGAAAAACTTTCGGGTTACCGCATACTAATATCTCTATAACCCTAGCGTCACCGAACCTTAAGTGTGTAGACCCTACGGGTTCGGGAGACATGCAGACATGACCGAGATGACTCTCCGGTCAATAACCAACAGCGGGATCTGGATACCCATGTTGGCTCCCACATGCTCCATGATGATCTCATTGGATGAACCACGATGTCAAGGACTTAATCAATCCCGTATACAATTCCCTTTGTCTAGCAGTACGATACTTGCCCGAGATTCGATCGTCGGTATCCGATACCTTGTTCAATCTCGTTACTGGCAAGTCTCTTTACTCGTTCCGTAACACATCATCCCATGATCAACTCCTTGGTCACATTGTGCACATTATGATGATGTCCTACCGAGTGGGCCTAGAGATACCTCTCCGTTTTACACGGAGTGACAAATCCCAGTCTCGATTCGTGCCAACCCAACAGACACTTTCGGAGATACCCGTAGTGCACCTTTATAGCCACCCAGTACGTTGTGACGTTTGGCACACCCAAAGCACTCCTACGGTATCCGGGAGTTGCACAATCTCATGGTCTATGGAAATGATACTTGACATTAGAAAAGCTTTAGCATACGAACTACACGATCTAGTGCTATGCTTAGGATTGGGTCTTGTCCATCACATCATTCTCCTAATGATGTGATCCCGTTATCAACGACATCCAATGTCCATGGTCAGGAAACCGTAACCATCTATTGATCAACGAGCTAGTCAACTAGAGGCTTACTAGGGACATGGTGTTGTCTATGTATCCACACATGTATCTGAGTTTCCTATCAATACAATTCTAGCATGGATAATAAACGATTATCATGAACAAGGAAATATAATAATAATCAATTTATTATTGCCTCTAGGGCATATTTCCAACAGTCTCCCACTTGCACTAGAGTCAATAATCCAGTTCACATCGATATGTGATTAACACTCAAGGTCACATCCCCATGTGACTAACACCCAAAGAGTTTACTAGAGTCAATAATCTAGTTCACATTTACCATGTGATTAACAGTCGATGAGTTTTGGGTTTGATCATGTTATGCTTGTGAGAGATGTTATAGTCATCGGGTCTGAATCTTTCAGATCCGTATGTACTTCGCAAATTTCTATGTCATCTCCTAGATGCAGCTACCACGTTCTATTTGGAGCTATTCCAAATAAATATTCTACTATAGAATCCAGTTTACTACTCAGAATAATCTGGATTAGTGTCAAAGTTTGCATCGGCGTAACCCTTTACGACGAACTCTTTTACCACCTCCATAATCGAGAAAATTCCTTAGTCCACTTGTTACTCAGGATAACTTTCACCGCTATCTTGTGATCCATTCTTGGATTACTCTTGTACCCCTTGACTGACTCATGGCAAGGCACATTTCAGGTGCGGTACACAGCATAGCATACTGTAGGGCCTATGTCTTAAGCATAGGGGACGACCTTCGTCCTTTCTCTCTATTCTGCCGTGGTCAAGCTTTAAGTCTTAACTTCATACCTTACAACTCAGGCAAGAACTCCTTCTTTGACTGATCCATCTTGAACACCTTCAAGATCATGTCAAGGTATGTGCTCATTTGAAAGTACCATTAAGCGTTTTGATCTATCCTTATAGATCTTGATGCTCAATGTTCAAGTAGCTTAATCCAGGCTTTCCATTGAAAAACACTTTCCAAATAACCCTATATGCTTTCCAGAAATTCTACGTCATTTCTGACCAACAATATGTCAATAACATATATTCATCAGAAATTATGTACTGCACCCACTCACTTCTTTGGAAATACAAGTTTCTCATAAACTTTCTATACACCCAAAATCTTTGATCATCTCATCAAAGCGTACATTCCAACTCCGAGATGCTTACTCCAGTCCTTAGAAGGATTGCTGGAGCTTTGCATACTTATTAGCATCTTTCAGGATTGACAAAACCTTCCGGTTGTATCACATACAACCTTTCCTCAAGAAAATCGTCGAGGAAACAATGTTTTGACATCCTATCTGCAAGATTTCATAAATAATGCAGTAATTGCTAATATAATTCCAACAGACTCTTAGCATCGCTACGAGTGAGAAAGTCTCATCGTAGTCAACTCCTTGAACTTGTCGGAAAACATCTTAACGACAAGTCAAGCTTTCTTAATGGTGACATTTACCATCATTGTCTGTCTTCCTTTTAAAATCCATCTGCACTCAACAGCCTTACGACCATCGAGCTATTCTGCCAAAGTCTACACTTTGTTTTCATACATGGATCCTCTCTCGGATTTTATGGCCTCGAGCCATTTTGGAATCCAGGCCCACCATCGCTTCTCCATAGCTCGTAGGTTCATTGTTGTCTAGCAACATGACTTCCAAGACAGGATTACGTACCACTCTAAAGTAGTACGCATCCTTGTCATCCCACGAGGTTTGGTAGTGACTTGATCTGAAGTTTCATGATCACTATCATAAGCTTCCACTTCAATTGGTGTAGGTGCCACAGGAACAACTCTTTGTGCCCTGCTATACACTAGTTGAAGTGACGGTTCAATAACCTCATCAAGTCTTCACCATCCTCCCACTCAATTCTTTCGAGAGAAACTTTTCCTCGAGAAAGGACCCGATTCTAGAAACAATCCCTTATTGCTTTCGGATCTGAGACAGGAGGTATACCCAACTGTTTTGGGTGTCCTATGAAGATGCATTTATCCGCTTTGGGTTCGAGCTTATCAGCCTGAAACTTTTTCACATAAGCGTCGCAGCCCCAAACTTCTAAGAAATGACAGCTTAGGTTTCTCTAAACCATAGTTCATATGGTGTCATCTCATCGGAATTACGTGGTGCCTTATTTAAAGTGAATGTGGTTGTCTCTAATGCCTAACCCATAAACTATTGTGGTAATTCGATAAGAGACATCATGGTATGCATCATATCCAATAGGGTCCAGTTATGATGTTCGGACACACCATCACACTATGGTGTTCCAGGCTGTATTAGTTGTGAAACAATTTCCACAATGTCTTAATTCTGTGCCAAACTCGTAATTCAGATATTCATCTCTATGATCATATCATAGATATTTTATCCTCTTGTCACGACGATCTTTCAACTTCACCCTGAAATTACTTGAACCTTTCAATAATTCAGACTCGTGATTCATCAAGTAAATATACTCAACATCTACTCAAATCATCTGTGAAGTAAGAACATAACGATATCCACTACATGCCTCGGCACTCATTGGATTGCACACATCAAAATGTATTACTTCCAACAAGTTGCTTTCTAGTTCCATTTTACTGAAACCGAGGCTTTCAGTCATCTTGCCCATGTGGTATGATTTGCATGTCTCAAGTGATTCAAAAACAAGTGAGTCCAAACGGTCCATTTGCATGGAGTTTCTTCATGCATATACACCAATAGACATGGTTCGCATGTCTCAAACTTTTCAAAAACGAGTGAGCCAAAAGATCCATCAACATGGAGCTTCTTCATGCGTTTTATACCGATATGACTTACGTGGCAGTGCCACAAGTAGGTGGTACTATCATTACTATCTTTTGGCATGAACATGTGTATCACTACGATCGAGATTCAATAAACCATTCATTTTAGGTGTAAGACCATTGAAGGTATTATTCAAATAAATAGAGTAACCATTATTCTCCTTAAATGAATAACCGTATTGCGATAGACATAATCCAATCATGTCTATGCTCAACGCAAGCACCAATCTCGATGGTAGAGGGAGCGTACGATAT
Organism: Triticum aestivum; assembly: GCF_018294505.1. Lineage (NCBI taxonomy): Eukaryota > Viridiplantae > Streptophyta > Magnoliopsida > Poales > Poaceae > Triticum > Triticum aestivum. The sequence goes on along the minus strand of NC_057797.1, from coordinate 262,940,913 downwards.
TTGATCAACCTTGGAAATACTTCCAACACATATCGTCATCTCACCTTTCAGCTAGTCTCCATTTATTCCGTAGCTTTTATTTCGAGTTACTAACAATTAGCAACCAAACCGGTATCTAATACCCTGGTGCTACTAGGAGTACTAGTAAAGTACACATTAACATAATGTATATCCAATATACTTCTATCGACCTTGCCAGCCTTCTTATCTACGAAGTATCTAGGGTAATTCTGCTCCAGTGGTTGTTCCCTTTATTACAGAAGCACTTAGTCTCGGGTTTGGGTTCAACCTTGGGTTTCTTCACTAGAGCAGCAGCTGAATTGCCGTTTCATGAAGTATCCCTTCGTGCCCTTGCCCTTCTTGAAACTAGTGGTTTCACCAACCATCAACAATTGATGCTCCTTCTTGATCTCTACTTTTGTGGTGTCAAACATCGCGAATATCTCAAGGATCATCATATATGTCCCTGATATATTATAGTTCATCACGAAGCTCAAGCAGCTTGGTGGTAATGACTTCGGAGAACCATCACTATTTCATCTGGAAGATCAACTCCCACTCGATTCAAGCGATTGTTGTACTCAGACAATCTGAGCACAAGCACAACAATTGAGCTTTTCTCCTTAGTTTGTAGGCTAAGAAAATCGTCGGAGGTCTTATACCTTTTGACGTGGGCACGAGCCTGAAATCCCAATTTCAGCCCTCAAAACATCTCATATGTTTTGCGACGTTTCAAAACCGTCTTCGGTGCCTCAATTCTAAACCGTTTAACTGAACTATCACGTAGTTATCAAAATGTGTATGTCAGATGTTCGCAACATCCACAGACAACGTTCGAGGTTCAGCACACTGAGCGGTGCATTAAGGACATGAGCCTTCTATGAAGCAATGAGGAGAATCCTCAGTCTACGGACCTAGTCCGCATAATTGCTACTATCAACTTTCAACTAATTTTTCTCTAGGAACATATCTAAACAGTAGAACAGAAGCGCGAGCTACGACATAATTTGCGAAGACCTTTTGACTATGTTCAGGATAATTAAGTTCATCTTATGAAGTCCCACTCAGATAGACATCCCTCTAGTCATCTAAGTGATTACATGATCCGAGTCAACTAGGACGTGTCCGATCATCACGTGAGACGGACTAGTCAACATCGGTGAACATCTTCATGTTGATCGTATCTACCATACGACTCATGCTCGACCTTTCGGTCTCTTGTGTTCCGAGGCCATGTCTGTACATGCTAGGCTCGTCAAGTCAACCTAAGTGTTTCGCGTGTGTAAATCTGTCTTACACCCGTTGTATGTGAACGTAAGAATCTATCACACCCGATCATCACGTGGTGCTTCGAAACGACGAACTTTCGCAACGGTGCACAGTTAGGGGGAATACCTTCTTGAAATTTTAATGAGGGATCATCTTATTTACTACCGTCGTTCTAAGCAAATAAGATGTATAAACATGATAAACATCACATGCAATCAAATAGTGACATGATATGGCCAATATCATATAGCTCCTTTGATCTCCATCTTGGGGCTCCGTGATCATCTTGTCACCGGCATGACACCATGATCTCCATCATCATGATCTCTATCATCATGTCTTCATGAAGTTGTCTCGTCAACTATTACTTCTACTATTATAGCTAACGGTTAGCAATAAAGTAAAGTAATTACATGACGTTTATGTTGACACGCAGGTCATAAATAAATTAAGACAACTCCTATGGCTCCTGCCGGTTGTCATACTCATCGACATGCAAGTCGTGATTCCTATTACAAGAACATGATCAATCTCATACATCACATATATCATTCATCACATCCTTTTGGCCATATCACATCACATAGCATACCCTGCAAAAACAAGTTAGACGTCCTCTAATTGTTGTTTGCATGTTTTACGTGGCTGCTATGGGTTTCTAGCAAGAACGTTTCTTACCTACGCAAAAACCACAACGTGATATGCCAATTGCTATTTACCCTTCATAAGGACCCTTTTCATCGAATCCGATCCGACTAAAGTGGGAGAGACAGACACCCGCTAGCCACCTTATGCAACTAGTGCATGTCAGTCGGTGGAACCAGTCTCACGTAAGAGTACGTGTAAGGTCGGTCCGGGCCGCTTCATCCCACGATGCCGCCGAATCAAGATAAGACTAGTAACGGCAAGCATATTGAACAAAATCAACGCCCACAACTACTTTGTGTTCTACTCGTGCATAGAAACTACACATAGACCTAGCTCATGATGCCACTGTTGGGTAACGTAGCATAAATTCAAAATTTTCCTACGTGTCACCAAGATCTATCTATGGAGTCATCTAGCAACAAGGGAGGAGTGGATCTACATACCCTTGTAGATTGCGCGCGGAAGCGTTCAAGAGAACGGGGTTGATGGAGTCGTACTCGTCGTGATCCAAATCACCGATGATCCTAGCGCCGAACAGACGGCACCTCCGCGTTCAACACACGTATGGAGCAGCGACATCTCCTCCTTCTTGATCCATCAAGGGGGAGGAGAGGTTTATGGAGATCCAACAGCACGACGGCGTGGTGGTGGAAGTAGCGGGATTCCAACAGGGCTTCGCCAAGCGCTGCGGGAGGAGGGAGATGTGTCATGGGAGGGAGAGGGAGGCGCCAGGGCTTAGGTTTGGTTGCCCTCCCTTCCCCCCACTATATATAGGGCCAAGGGAGAGGGGGAGGGCGCAGCCTTGCCCCTTCCTCCAAGGAAGGGTGCGGCCAAGGGGGGGGAGGAGTCCATCCTCCCCAAGGCACCTCGGAGGTGCCTTCCCCCTTTAGGACTCTCCCCTTTTCCTTGACTCTTGGCGCATGGGCCTCTTGGGGCTGGTGCCCTTGGCCCATGTAGGCCAAGGCGCACCCCCTATAGCCCATGTGGCCCCCCGGGGCAGGTGGCCCCACCCGGTGGACCCCCGGGACCCTTTCGGTGGTCCCGGTACAATACCGGTGACCCCGAAACTTGTCCCGATGGCCGAAACAGCACTTCCTATATATAATTCTTTACCTCTGGATCATTCCGGAACTCCTCGTGACATCCGGGATCTCATCCGGGACTCCGAACAACTTTCAGGTTACCGCATACTAATATCTCTATAACCCTAGCGTCACCGAACCTTAAGTGTGTAGACCCTACGGGTTCGGGAGACATGCAGACATGACCGAGATGACTCTCCGGTCAATAACCAACAGCGGGATTTGGATACCCATGTTGGCTCCCACATGCTCCACGATGATCTCATCGGATGAACCACGATGTCAAGGACTTAATCAATCCCGTATACAATTCCCTTTGTCTAGCGGTACGATACTTGCCCGAGATTCGATCGTCAGTATCCGATACCTTGTTCAATCTCGTTACCAGCAAGTCTCTTTACTCGTTCCGTAACACATCATCCCATGAGCAACTCCTTGGTCACATTGTGCACATTATGATGATGTCCTACCGAGTGGGCCCAGAGATACCTCTCCGTTTTACACGGAGTGACAAATCCCAGTCTCGATTTGTGCCAACCTAACAGACACTTTCGGAGATACCCGTAGTGCACCTTTATAGCCACCCAGTTACGTTGTGACGTTTGGCACACCCAAAGCACTCCTACGGTATCCGGGAGTTGCACAATCTCATGGTCTAAGGAAATGATACTTGACATTAGAAAAGCTTTAGCATACGAACTACACGATCTAGTGCTATGCTTAGGATTGGGTCTTGTCCATCACATCATTCTCCTAATGATGTGATCCCGTTATCAACGACATCCAATGTCCATGGTCAGGAAACCGTAACCATCTATTGATCAACGAGCTAGTCAACTAGAGGCTTACTAGGGACATGGTGTTGTCTATGTATCCACACATGTATCTGAGTTTCCTATCAATACAATTCTAGCATGGATAATAAACGATTATCATGAACAAGGAAAAATAATAATAATCAATTTATTATTGCCTCTAGGGAATATTTCCAACATGATCAGTGTGAATAGTTACTTTAGAATCAACAATATAAGGTCTGAACTTATCACAAGCAAATACAACTGCTAAGAATTCTTTTTCAGTGGTAGCATAATTTCTTTGAGTATTGTCTAGGGTTTTACTAGCATATTGAATAACATTTAGTTTATTATCAACTCTTTGCCCTAAAACAACTCCTACAGCATAATCACTAGCGTCACACATAATTTCAAAGGGTAAATTCCAATCAGGTGGCTGAACAATAGGTGTAGAGATCAATGCTTTCTTAAGTATTTCAAATGTTTCCACACAATCATCATCAAAGAAAAATGGTATATCTTTTTGTAATAAATTACTCAGAGGCTGAGAAATTTTGGAGAAGTCCTTAATGAACCTCCTATAAAAACCGGCGTGACCAAGGAAACTTCTTATACCTTTGATGTCCTTGGGACATGGCATCTTTTCAATAGCATCAACCTTGGCTTTATCAACTTCAATACCTCTTTCAGAAACTTTATGCCCCAAGACAATACCATCATTAACCATAAAGTGGCACTTTTCCCAATTCAAGACACGATTAGTTTCTTCACATCTCTGCAAAACTCGAACAAGGTTGCTTAAGCAATCATCAAAAGAAGAACCATAGACGGAGGAATCATCCATGAAAACCTCACAAATCTTTTCACAAAAGTCAGAGAATATAGCCATCATGCATCTTTGAAAGGTAGCAGGTGCATTACATAAACCAAAAAGCATACGTCTATAAGCAAAAGTACCAAAAGGGAAAGTAAAAGTAGTCTTTGATTGATCCTTAGCTGACACAGGTATTTGAGAGAAACCAGAATAACCATCTAGAAAGCAAAAATGTGTATGTTTAGATAATCTTTCTAGCATTTGGTCGATAAAAGGTAAGGGGTAATGATCCTTTTTAGTGGCCTTATTTAATTTGTGGAAATCAATTACCATCCTATAACCTATAATAATTCTTTGAGGAATCAATTCATTTTTATCATTAGGAACAACAGTAATACCTCCCTTCTTAGGGACACAATGGACAGGACTTACCCACTGACTATCAGCAATGGGATAGATTATACCTGCCTCAAGGAGCTTTAGTATCTCCTTTCTTACCACTTCTTTCATTTTAGGGTTCAGCCGTCGTTGATGATCACGGACTGGTTTAGCATCTTCTTCCAAATTAATTTTATGTTGACATAGAGTGGGACTAATGCCCTTAAGATCATCAAGAGTATACCCAATAGCAGCGCGGTGCTTCTTCAGAGTTTTCAATAATCTCTCTTCCTCATGCTCTGAAAGGTTAGCACTAATAATAACAGGATATATCTTTTTCTCGACAAGATAAGCATATTTAAGAGTATCAGGTAATGGTTTAAGCTCAAACACGGGATCACCCTTGGGTGGAGGAGGATACCCTAGGATTTCAACAGGCAAATTGTGTTTCAGAATAGGTTCCTATTTAAAGAATACTTCATCTATTTCCCTTCTTTCATTCATAAACATATCATTTTCATGGTCTAGCAAATATTGTTCTAAAGGATCACTAGGAGGTATGGCAATAGAAGCAAGACCAATAATTTCATCCTTACTAGGTAATTCTTCTTCACAGTGTTGCCTACTGAATTTAGAGAAATTAAATTCATGAGTCATATCATCTAAACCGATAGTAACAACATCCCTTTTGCAATCTATCATAGCATTAATAGTATTTAAGAAGGGTCTACCAAAAATAATGGGACAAAAGCTATCTTGTGGGGAACCAAGAACAAGAAAATCAGCAGGATATTTAGTTTTCCCACACAAGACTTCAACATCTCTAACAATTCCCATTGGTAAAATAGTATCTCTATTGGCAAGTTTAATTGTGACATCAATATCTTCTAACTCAACAGGTGCAATATCATGCATAATTTCTCTATATAGGCTAATAGGTATTGCACTAGCACTGGCACCCATATCACATAAGCCATGATAACAATGATCTCCTATTTTAACAGAAATAACATGCATGCCTACCACAGGTCTAGGTTTATCTTTAGCACAAGGTTTAGCAATGCTAGCAGTTTCATCACAGAAATAAATAACATGCCCATCAATATTATCAGACAAGAGATCTTTAATAATAGTAATATTAGGTTCAACTTTAACTTGCTCAGGAGGTGTATAAGTTTTAATATTGCTTTTACGAACCACAGTTGAAGCTTTAGCATGATCCTTTATCCTAACAGGGAAAGGTGGTTTCTCAACATAAGAAGTAGAAACAATAGGATCATTATAAGTGATAGTCTTTTCTTCAACTTTAATAGGTGCAGCTACTTTTACTTCTATGGGAGGATGATATTTAAACCACTTCTCCTTGGGTAGATCAACATAAGTAGTGAAAGATTCACAGAAAGAAGCTACTATCTCAGAGTCAAGTCCATATTTAGTGCTAAATTTACAGAAAACGCCGGTATCCATAAAAGATTTAAGACAATCAAACCTAGGTGTCATACCTAACTCCTTACCTTTGTCGAGGTCCCAATCTTCAGAGTTGCATTTAATTCTTTCCAATAAATCCCATTTGAATTCAATAGTCTTCATCATAAAAGAGCCAGCACAAGAAGTATCAAGCATGGTGTGATTGCTATCAGAAATCCGAGCATAAAAATTTTGAATAATCATTTCTCTCGAGAGCTCATGATTGGGGCACGAATATAACATTGATTTAAGCCTCCCCCAATCTTGAGCGATGCTTTCTCCTTCGCGAGGCCAAAAATTATATATATAATCATGATCACGATGAACAAGATGCATAGGATAAAACTTCTGGTGAAATTCCAATTTCAATCATTTGTAATTCCAAGACCCCATATCATCACATAGCATATGCCATGTCGATGCATCTCCCTTCAAAGATAAAGGGAAGACCTTCTTCTTAACAACATCTCCGGGTACACCTGCAAGATTAAATAATCCACAAACTTCATCCACATATATCAGATGCTCATCATGATGTTTTGTTCCATCTCCTAAAAAGGATTAGCTCGCAGTTTTTCTATCATACTCGAAGGAATTTCAAAGCAGACATTTTCATTTTCATTTTCAGTAGGTTGAGTAGGTTGAGGAGCAACTCTTTGCTCTACTGGTCGGGGTGAAGATACCCCAAACAAGCCCCTCAGAGGATTACTTTCCATAGTAACAAGTGACAGTAAATTTCAGCACACTATATAAATTTTTCCTTACCAAATTCCACCTACCAGAGGCGCTTCACTCCCCAGCAACGACGCCAGAAAAGACTCTTGATGACCCACAAGTATAGGGGATCTATCGTAGTACTTTCGATGAGTAAGAGTTTCGAACCCAACAAGGAGCAGGAGGAAATGATAAGCGGTTCCCGGCAAGGTATTCTCTGCAAGTACTGAAATAAGTGGTAACAGGTAGTTTTGTGATAGGATAATTTGTAACGAGCAACAAGTAACAAAAGTAGATAAAATGCAGCAAGGTGGCCCAATCCTTTTTGTAGCAAAGGACAAGCCTGGACAAACTCTTATATAGAGAAAAGCGCTCCCGAGGACACATGGGAATATCGTCAAGCTAGTTTTCATCATGTTCATATGATTCGCGTTCGGTACTTTGATAATTTGGTATGTGGGTGGACCGGTGCTTGGGTATTGTCCTTACTTGGACAAGCATCCCACTTATGATTAACCTCTATTGCAAGCATCCACAACTACAACAAAAGTATTAAGGTAAACCTAACCATAGCATGAAACATATGGATCCAAATCAGCCCCTTACGAAGCAACAGATAAACTAGGGTTTAAGCTTCTGTCACTCTAGCAACCCATCATCTACTTATTACTTCCCAATGCCTTCCTCTAGGCCCAAATAATGGTGAAGTGTCATGTAGTCGACGTTCACATAACACCACTAGAGGAGATACAACATACATCTCATCAAAATATCGAACGAATACCAAATTCACATGACTACTAATAGCAAGACTTCTCTCATGTCCTCAGGATAAAAAGTAACTACTCACAAAGCATAAACATGTTCATAATCAGAGGGGTATTAATATGCATATAGGATCTGAACATATGATCTTCCACCAATTAAACCAATTAGCATCAACTACAAGGAGTAATTAACACTACTAGCAACCTATTAACACCAATCCCGAACTTGGAGACAAGAATTGGATACAAGAGATGAACTAGAGTTTTGAGAGGAGATGGTGCCGATGAAGATGTTGATGTAGATTGCCCTCTCCCGATGAGAGGAGTGTTGGTGATGACGATGGCGATGATTTCCCCCTCCCGGAGGGACGTTTCCCTGGCAGAACAGCTCTGTCGGAGCCCTAGATTGATTCCGCCAAGGTTCCACCTCATGGCGGCGGAGTTTCGTCCGAGAAGATGGCTTCCTATTTTTTTCCCATCGAAAGACTTCATATAGCAGAAGATGGCCACCAGGGGGCCCACGAGGTAGAGGGGCGTGCCCAGGGGGTAGGGCGCGCCCCCACCCTCATGGGAAGGGTGTGGCCCCCCTGGTGAATCTCTTCCGCTGAGTATGTTTTCTATATTCTGAAAACGTCTTCCCTGAAGTTTCAGGACTTTTGGAGCTGTGCAGAATAGGTCTCTAATATTTGCTCCTTTTCCAGCCCAGAATCCCAGTTGTCGGCATTCTCCCTCTTTATGTAAACCTTGTAAAATAAGAGAAAATAGGCATAAGTATTGTGACATAATGTGTAATCCCATAATGCAATAAATATCGATATAAAAACATGATGCAAAATGGACGTATCAGTGAGAAAGCTCCAGCGATCCATCTATGGACTGGTGCAAGCATCTCGGAGTTGGAATATATGCTTTGATAAAGTGATCAAAGCATATGGTTTTATACAGACTTGCGGTGAAGTCTGTATTTACAAGAAAGTGAGTGGGAGCACTACAGCATTTCTGATAAGTATATGTGAATGACATATTGTTGATCAGAAATAATGTAGAATTTTCTGGAAAGCATAAAGGAGTGTTTGAAAAGAGTTTGAAAATATGCCCTAGAGGTAATAATAAAGTTATTATTTATTTCCTTATATATCATGATAAATGTTTATTATTCATGCTATAATTGTATTAACCGGAAACATGATACATGTGTGAATACATAGACAAACAGAGTGTCACTAGTATGCCTCTACTTGACTAGCTCGTTGATCAAAGATGGTTATGTTTCCTAGCCATAGACATGAGTTGTCATTTGATTAACGGGATCACATCATTAGGAGAATGATGTGATTGACTTGACCCATTCCGTTAGCTTAGCACTTGATCGTTTAGTATGTTGCTATTGCTTTCTTCATGACTTATACATGTTCCTATGACTATGAGATTATGCAACTCCCGTTTACTGGAGGAACACTTTGTGTGCTACCAAACGTTACAATGTAACTAGGTGATTATAAAGGTGCTCTACAGGTGTCTCTGAAGGTACTTGTTGAGTTGGCGTATTTCGAGATTAGGATTTGTCACTCCGATTGTCGGAGAGGTATCTCTGGGCCCACTCGGTAATGCACATCACTATAAGCCTTGCAAGCATTGTAACTAATGAGTTAGTTGCGGGATGATGTATTACGGAACGAGTAAAGAGAATTGTCAGTAATGAGATTGAACTAGGTATTGAGATACCGACGATCGAATCTCGTGCAAGTAACATACCGATGACAAAGGAAACAACGTATGTTGTTATGCGGTTTGACCGATAAAGATCTTCGTAGAATATGTGGGAGCCAAAATGAGCATCCAGGTTCCTATATTAGTTATTGACCGGAGACGTATCTCGGTCATGTCTACATAGTTCTTGAACCCATTGGGTCCGCATGCTTAAAGTTCAGTGACGATCGGTATTATGAGTTTTTGTGTTTTGATGTACCAAAGGTAGTTCAGAGTCCCGGATATGATCACGGACATGACGAGGAGTCTCAAAATGGTCGAGACGTAAAGATCGATATATTGGATGACTATGTTCGGACACTGGAAAGGTTCCGGAAGGTTTCGGACATATATCGGAGTACCGGGGGGTTACCGGAACCCCCGGGGGGCTTAATGGGCCTACATGGGCCTTAGTGGAAATAGAGGGCAGCAACCGAAGTGTGGGGCGCGCCCCCCAAGGGCCAAACCAAATTGGTTTAGGGTAAAGGGGGCCAGCCCCCTCTTTCCTTCTCCTCCTCTCCCTTTCCTCCCCCCTCTCCCACTCCTACTAGGAAAAGGAGGAGTCCTACTCCTAGTGGGAGTAGGACTTCCCCTCTTGGCGCGCCTCTCCCTGGCCGGCCGCCTCCTCCCCTTGATCCTTTATATACGGGGGCAAAGGGGCACCCCATAGACACAACAATTGATCATTGATCTCTTAGCCGTGTGCAGTGCCCCCTCCACCATAATCCACCTCGATCATATCGTAGCAGTGCTTAGGCGAAACCTTGCATCGGTAGCATCATCATCCCCGTCACCATGCCGTCGTGCTGACGAAACTCTCCTGTGAAGCTTTGCTAGATCGGAGCTCGCAGGATGTCATCGAGTTGAACGTATGCGGAACTTGGAGGTGTCGTGTGTTCGGTACTTGGATCGGTCGGATCGTGAAGACGTATGACTACATCAACCGCGTTGTGCTAACGCTTCCGCTTTCGGTCTACGAGGGTACGTGGACACACTCTCCCCTCTCGTTGCTATGCATCACCATGATCATGTGTGTGCGTAGGAGTTTTTTTGAAATTACTACGTTCCCCAACATTTTCCTACCAATCTATCCCCCTAGGGGCATGCATAGTAGTACTTTGCTTTGAGGGCTAATAAAATTTCGCAATAAGTATAGGAGTTCTTTATGACTAATGTGAGTCCATGGATTATACGCACTCTCACCCTTCCATCATTGCTAGCCTCTTCGGTACCATGTATTGCCCTTTCTCACCTCGAGAGTTGGTGCAAACTTCGCCGGTGCATCCAAACCCCATGATTCGATATGCTCTATCACACATAAACCTCCTTATATCTTCCTAAAAACAGCCACCATACCTACCTATCATGGCATTTCCATAGCCATTCCAAGATATATTGCCATGCAACTTCCATCATCATCATATACATGACTTGAGCATTTATTGTCATATTGCTTTGCATGATCGTAAGATAGCTAGCACGGTGTTTTCATGGCTTGTCTGTTTTTTATGTCATTGCTACGCTAGATCATTGCACATATCGGTACACCGTCGGAGGCATTCATATAGAGTCATACCTTCGTTCTAGCATCGAGTTGTAATATTGAGTTGTAAGTAAATAAAAGTGTGATGATCATCATTATTAGAGCATTGTCCCAGCGAGGAAAGGATGATGGAGACTATGATTCCCCCACAAGTCAGGATGAGACTCCGGACGAAAAAAGTAAAAAAAATAAAAAAAGAGAAAGGCCCAAAAAAGGAAGGCCCAAAAAAACAAAAAATGAGAGAAAAAGAGAGAAGGGACAATGTTACTATCCTTTTACCACACTTGTGCTTCAGAGTAGCACCATGTTCCTCATATAGAGAGTCTCTTGAGTTATCACTTTCATATACTAGTGGGAGTTTTCATTATAGAACTTGGCTTGTATATTCCGATGATGGGCTTCCTTGAATGCCCGAGGTCTTCATCAGCAAGCAAGTTGGATGCACACCCACTTAGTTTCCAGTTTGAGCTTTCATACACTTATAGCTCTAGTGCATCCGTTGCATGGCAATCCCTACCCCTCGCATTGACATCAATTGATGGGCATCTCCATAGCCCGTTGATTAGCCGCGTCGATGTGAGACTTTCTTCCTTTTTGTCTTCTCCACACAACCTCCATCATCATATTCTATTCCACCCATAGTGCTATGTCCATGGCTTGCGCTCATGTATTGCGTGAGGGTTGAAAAGGCTGAAGCGCGTTAAAAAGTATGAACCAATTTCTCAGCTTGTCATCGGGGTTGTGCATGATTTGAATGCTTTGTGTGGTGAAGATGGAGCATAGCCAGACTATATGATTTTGTAGGGATGAGCTTTCTTTGGCTATGTTATTTTGATAAGACATAATTGCTTGGTTAGTATGCTTGAAGTATTATTGTCTTATTGTCAAATGATAGACTATTGCTTTGAATCACTCGTATCTTAATATTCATACCATGATTAGAGTACATGATCAAGATTATGCTAGGTAGCATTACACATCAAAAATAATCTTTTTATCATTTACCTACTCGAGGACGAGCAGGAATTAAGCTTGGAGATGCTGATACGTCTCAGTCGTATCTATAATTTTTGATTGTTCCATGCCAATATTATACAACTTTCATATACTTTTGGCAACTTTTTATACTATTTTTTGGGACTAACATATTGATCCAGTGCCCAGTGCCAGTTCCTGTTTGATGCATGTTTTTTGTTTCGCAGTAAATCCATATCAAACGGAGTCCAAACGGGATAAAAACCGACGGAGATTTTTTTTGGAATATATGTGATTTTTTGGAAGAAGAATCAACGCGAGACGATGCCCGAGGGGACCACGAGGCACGGGGCGCGCCCTAGGGGGTCAGGCGCGCCCTGGGCCCTTGTGGCCACCCCGTAAGGAGGTTGATGCCCTTCTTTCTCCGCGAGAAAGCTAATATCCATATAGAGATCGTGTTAAAATTTCAGCCCAATCGGAGTTGCGGATCTCCGGGAATATAAGAAACGGTGAAAGGGCATAATCCCAGAACGTAGAAACAGAGAGACAGATCCAATCTCGGAGGGGCTCTCGCCCCTCCCGTGCCATGGAGGCCATGGACCAGAGGGGAAACCCTTCTCCCATCTAGGGAGAAGGTCAAGGAAGAAGAAGAAGAAGAAGAAGAAGAAGGGGGGCTCTCTCCCCCTCTCTCCCAGTGGCGCCGGAACACCGCCGGGGGCCATCATCATCGCCGCAATCTACACCAACACCTCCGCCATCTTCACCAACATCTCCATCACCTTCCCCCCTCTATCTACAGCGGTCCACTCTCCCGCAACCCGCTGTACTCTCTACTTGAACATGGTGCTTTATGCTTCATATTATTATCCAATGATGTGTTGCCATCCTATGATGTCTGAGTAGATTTTCGTTGTCCTATCGGTGGTTGATGAATTGATATGATTGATTTAATTTGCTTGTGGTTATGTTGTTGTCCTTTGGTGCCCATCATATGAGCGTGCGCGTGGATCACACCATAGGATTAGTTGTATGTTGATAGGACTTGGAGGGCAAGAGTGACAGAAGCTTCAACCGAGCATAGAAATTGATGCATACGGGATTGAAGCGGGGCCAATATATCTTAATGCTATGGTTGGGTTTTACCTTAATGAACGTTAGTAGTTGGGGATGCTTGCTAATAGTTCCAATCATAAGTGCATAGAATTCCAAGTCAGGGATGACATGCTAGCAGTGGCCTCTCCCACATAAAACTTGCTATCGGTCTAGTAAAGTAGTCAATTGCTTAGGGACAATTTCACAACTCCTACCACCACTTTTCCACACTCGATATACTAACTTTATTGCTTCTTTACCTAAAACAGCCCCTAGTTTTTATTTACGTACACTTTATATTCTTGCAAACCTATCCAGTTACACCTACAAAGTACTTCTAGTTTCATACTTGTTCTAGGTAAGCGAACATTAAGCATGCGTAGAGTTGTATCGGTGGTCGATAGAACTTGAGGGAATATTTGTTCTGCCTTTAGCTCCTTGTTGGGTTCGACACTCTTACTTATCGAAAGAGGCTACAATTGATCCCCTATACTTGTGGGTTATCAAGACCTTTTTCTGGCGTCGTTGCCGGGGAGCAATAGCGTGGGGTGAATATTCTTGTGTGTTCTTGTTTGCTTTATCACTAAGTTATTTTTCTTTGTTGTTCTAAGTTCTTTTCTATATTTAGTTATGGGTAGGAAACACAAAATACAAAAAAAAAATTAGTTGTACCTACTACACCAATGGTTGAAGAACCATTCAAAATCTATCACACTCCTACAGCTTTTTACTTGGATCATCTTCGATCCCTTTGTGCTCATGCTGAAACCCCAACTAGCTTAGTTGAGGGAAAATCTTTAGATGAGCATGCTTGTTATGTGTGACACCGCTTTCTCAACAAGGGGAACTTTTACTGGATCAAATTCATCGTTTGCAGTGCTATGCTAGGAATTTATGTAAAATATATGATGTTACTTGTTGTTCTGAAAACCCTAAGAAACACCTTCCCTACCAATGTGAGTTTAGCGATAATGGAATCGTATCTTCGTATGCTAAGGGTGTTTACAATTACTATGATGTTCAAAAAATTGAAGAATTTGTTGCTTTTAAGGGTGCTTATGAAATTACTTCTTTGATTGAAAAGCATGATGCTACTCTTTACAAATTTTAAAAAAAATTCCATACTTAAATATTGTTATGATAATTATGCTTCTAATGCCTATGTTAAACCATATATTGAGGGCTCCTCCACTGTCCAAGAAGAGACTAATATTTTGCAGGAGTCTATGGAAGAAGAAATTAATGACATTGTGAGCTCATTGGATGAAAAGGATGAGGAGGAGAGCAAAGAACAAAAGGAGGAAGAGCGGATTGATCACACGTGCACACCTTCTAATGAGAGTAACTCTTCAACTCATACATTGTTTAATTTCCCTTCGTGCTTACCAAAGGATGATTGCTATGATGACTGTTATGATCCCGTTGATTCTCTTGAAATATCCCTTTTTGATGATGCTTGCTATGCTTGTGGCCAAGATGCCAATATGAATTATGCTTATGGATATGAACTTGCTATAGTTCCTTATGTTAAACATGAAATTGTTTCTATTGCACCCACGCATGATAGTCCTATTAGCTTTTTGAATTCTCCCAACTACACTATATCGGAGAAGTTTACCCTTATTAAGGATTATATTGATGGGTTGTGTTTTACTATTACACATGATGATTTTGATAGATATAATATGCATGTGCTTGCTGCTCCTACTTGCAATTATTATGATAGAGGAACTATATCTCCACCTCTCTATGTTTCCCACATGAAAAATTGCAAGAAATTGTTTATACTATGCATTGGCCTTTACTTTGTGTGCATGAATTGTTCTTTTATGACATGTCGATGCATAAGAAGAGAGTTAGACTTCGTCATTGCTTGATATATGTTGCTTTGTTCTCACTACTAAATGCCAAATTATTGTTAATTAAAATTGGCTTCGATATACCTTGGGATCCAGGTGGATCCATTACTTGAGCACTATATGCCTAGCTTAATGGCTTTAAAGAAAGCGCTGCCAGGGAGACAACCCGGAAGTTTTAGAGAGTCATTTATTTCTTTTGTGTGCTTTTATAAAGTTTATAATAAAAATAATGTGCCAAGGTTTGCCTTTAGGATGTTTTAGATTACTTGTTGGTTTGTGCAGTGCAGGACAAAAACTTTGGCTGTAGTGCGCGATTTTACATTTTTTAACTAGAATGTCAAACGGTTCTGAAACTTTTTGCACTGTCTTTCTATACAAATTTTTTATTTTTCCTAATTTGGGTAGAATTTTTGGAGTACCAGAGGTATGGTGAATGTTCATATTATTACAAACTGTTCTATTTTAGACAGATTCTGTTTTTGATGCATAGTTTGCTTGTTTTGATGAAACTATCAATTTATATCAGTGGATTAAGCCATGGAAAAGTTATATTACAGTAGCTAAAATTCAAAAACAAAATATGAATTGGTTTTCAACAGTACTTAGAGTAGTGATTTGCTTTATTATACTAACGGATATTACCGAGTTTTCTGTTGAAGTTTTGTGTGGGTGAAGTGTTCCAAGAGCGAGGAGGTCTCGATATGAAGATAAGGAGGAGAGACAAGAGCTCAAGCTTGGGGATGCCCAAGGCACCCCAATTAAATATTCAAGAAGACTCAAGCATCTAAGCTTGGAGATGCCCCAGAAGGCATCCCATCTTTCTTCAACAAGTATCAGTATGTTTTCGGATTCGTTTCGTTCATGCGATATGTGCAAACTTGGAGCGTCTTTTGCATTTAGTTTTCACTTTTCTTTTATGCACCATGCTGGTATGAGATAGTCCTTGGTTGATTTATAGAATGCTCATTGCACTTCACTTATATCTTTTGAGTATGGCTTTATAGAATGCTTCATGTGCTTCGCTTATATCATTTGAAGTTTGAATTGCCTGTTTCTCTTCACATAGAAAACCGCCATTTGTAGAATGCTCTTCTGCTTCACTTATATTTGTTAGAGCATGGGCATATCTTTTGTAGAAAGAATCAAACTCTCTTTCTTCACTTATATCTATTTAGAGAGTTGACAGGAATTGGCCATTCACATGGTTAGTCATAAAATCCTACATAAAACTTGTAGATCACTGAATATGATATGTTTGATTCCTTGCAATAGTTTTGCGATATAAAGGTGGTGATATTAGAGTCGTGCTAGTTGAGTAATTGTGAAATTGAGAAATACTTGTGCTGAGGTTTGCAAGCCACGTAGTATGCACGTATGGTGAACCGTTATGTAACGAAGTTGGAGCATGAGGTATTTATTGATTGTCTTCCTTATGAGTGGCGGTCAGGGACAAGCGATGGTCTTTTCTAAAGGAAATATGCCCTAGAGGCAATAATAAAGTTATTATTTATTTCCCTATATATCATGATAAATGTTTATTATTCATGCTAGAATTGTATTAACACGAACATGATACATGTGTGAATACATAGACAAACAGAGTGTCACTAGTATGCCTCTACTTGACTAGCTCGTTGATCAAAGATGGTTATGTTTCCTAGCCATAGACATGAGTTGTCATTTGATTAACGGGATCACATCATTAGGAGAATGATGTGATTGACTTGACCCATTCCGTTAGCTTAGCACTTGATCGTTTAGTATGTTGCTATTGCTTTCTTCATGACTTATACATGTTCCTATGACTATGAGATTATGCAACTCCCGTTTACTGGAGGAACACTTTGTGTGCTACCAAACGTTACAATGTAACTAGGTGATTATAAAGGTGCTCTACAGGTGTCTCTGAAGGTACTTGTTGAGTTGGCGTATTTCGAGATTAGGATTTGTCACTCCGATTGTCGG
Source organism: Triticum aestivum (assembly GCF_018294505.1). NCBI lineage: Eukaryota > Viridiplantae > Streptophyta > Magnoliopsida > Poales > Poaceae > Triticum > Triticum aestivum. Next base: position 262,923,794 of record NC_057797.1, on the reverse strand, counting down.
AGAGGTATCTCTGGGCCCACTCGGTAATGCACATCACTATAAGCCTTGCAAGCATTGTAACTAATGAGTTAGTTGCGGGATGATGTATTACGGAACGAGTAAAGAGAATTGTCAGTAATGAGATTGAACTAGGTATTGAGATACCGACGATCGAATCTCGTGCAAGTAACATACCGATGACAAAGGGAGCAACATATGTTGTTATGCGGTTTGACCGATAAAGATCTTCGTAGAATATGTGGGAGCCAAAATGAGCATCCAGGTTCCTATATTAGTTATTGACCGGAGACGTATCTCGGTCATGTCTACATAGTTCTTCAACCCATAGGGTCCGCACGCTTAAAGTTCAGTGACGATCGGTATTATGAGTTTTTGTGTTTTGATGTACCAAAGGTAGTTCAGAGTCCCGGATATGATCACGGACATGACGAGGAGTCTCGAAATGGTCGAGGCGTAAAGATCGATATATTGGACGAGTATGTTCGGATGCCGGAAAGGTTCTGGAACGTTTCGGACATATATCGGAGTACCAAGGGGTTACCAGAACCCCCGGGGGGCTTAATGGGCCTACATGGGCCTTAGTGGAAATAGAGGGCAGCAACCGAAGTGTGGGGCACCCCCCAAGGCCCAAACCGAATTGGTTTAGGGTAAAGGGGGCCGGGCCCCTCTTTCCTTCTCCTCCTCTCCCTTTCCTCCCCCTCTCCTACTCCTACTAGGAAAAGGAGGAGTCCTACTCCTAGTAGGAGTATGACTCCCCCTCTTGGCGCGCCTCTCCCTGGCCGGCCGCCTCCTCCTCTATATACGGGGGTAGGGGCACCCCATAGACACAACAATTGATAATTGATCTCTTAGCTGTGTGCAGTGCCCCCCTCCACCATAACCCACCTCGATCATATCGTAGAAGTGCTTAGGCGAAGCCCTGCGTTGGTAGCATCATCATCACCGTCACCACGCCGCCGTGCTGACGAAACTCTTCTGTGAAGCTTTGCTGGATCAGAGCTCGTGGGACGTCATCGAGTTGAACGTGTGCAGAACTCGGAGGTGTCGTGCATTCGGTACTTGGATCGGTCAGATGGTGAAGATGTACGACTACATCAACTGCATTGTGCTAACGCTTCCGCTTTCGGTCTACGAGGGTACATGGACACACTCTCCCCTCTTGTTGCTATGCATCACCATGATCATGTGTGTGCGTAGGAATTTTTTTGAAATTACTACGTTCCACAACATTTTCCTACCAATCTATCCCCTAGGGGCATGCGTAGTAGTACTTTGCTTCGAGGGCTAATAAACTTTTGCAATAAGTATATGGGTTCTTTATGACTAATGTGAGGTCATGGATTATACGCACTCTCACCCTTCCATCATTGCTAGCCTCTTCGGTATCGTGCATTGCCCTTTCTCACCTCGAGAGTTGGTGCAAACTTCGTCGGTGCATCCAAACCCCGTGATACGATACGCTCTATCACACATAAACCTCCTTATATCTTCCTCAAAACAGCCACCATACCTACCTATCATGGAATTTCCATAGCCATTTTGAGATATATTGCCATGCAACTTCCATCATTATCATATACATGACTTGAGGATTTATTGTCATATTGCTTTGCATGATCGTAAGATAGCTAGCATGATGTTTTCATGGCTTGTCCGTTTTTTAATGTCATTGTTACACTAGATCATTGCACATCCCGGTACACCGCCGGAGGCATTCATATAGAGTCATACCTTTGTTCTAGCATCGAGTTGTAATATTGAGTTGTAAGTAAATAAAAGTGTGATGATCATCATTATTAGAGCATTGTCCCAGTGAGGAAAGGATGATGGAGACTATGATTCCCCCACAAGTCGAGATGAGACTCCGGAAGAAAAAAATAAAAAAGAGAAAGGCCCAAAAAAGGAAGGCCAAAAAACAAAAAAAAGAGAGAAAAAGAGAGAAGGGACAATGTGACTATCCTTTTACCACACTTGTGCTTCAGAGTAGCACCATGTTCCTCATATAGAGAGTCTCTTGAGTTAACACTTTCATATACTAGTGGGAATTTTCATTATAGAACTTGGCTTGTATATTCCGATGATGGGCTTCCTCAAATGCCCGAGGACTTCATGAGCAAGCAAGTTGGATGCACACCCACTTAGTTTCCAGTTTGAGCTTTCATACACTTATAGCTCTAGTGCATCCGTTGCATGGCAATCCCTACTCCTCGCATTGACATCAATTGATGGGCATCTCCATAGCCCGTTGATTAGCCGCATCGATGTGAGACTTTCTTCCTTTTTGTGTTCTCAACACAACCTCCATCATCATATTCTATTCCACCCATAGTGCTATGTCCATGGCTTACGCTCATGTATTGCGTGAGGGTTGAAAAGGCTGAAGCGCGTTAAAAAGTATGAACCAATTGCTCTGCTTGTCATCAGGGTTGTGCATGATTTGAATGCTTTGTGTGGTGAAGATGGAGCATAGCCAGACTATATGATTTTGTAGGGATGAGCTTTCTTTGGCTATGTTATTTTGATAAGACATAATTGCTTGGTTAGTATGCTTGAAGCATTATTGTCTTAATGTCAAATGATAGACTATTGCTTTGAATCACTCGTGTCTTAATATTGATGTCATGATTAGATTACATGATCAAGATTATGCTAGGTAGCATTCCACACCAAAAATTATCTTTTTATCATTTACCTACTCGAGGACGAGCAGGAATTAAGCTTGGGGATGCTGATACGTCTCCGTCGTATCTATAATTTTTGATTGTTCCATGCCAATATTATACAACTTTCATATACTTTTGGCAACTTTTTATACTATTTTTTGGGACTAACATATTGATCCAGTGCCCAGTGCCAGTTCCTGTTTTTTGCATGTTTTTTGTTTCGCAGTAAATCCATAGCAAACGGAGTCCAAACAGGATAAAAACTGACGGAGATTTTTTTTGGAATATATGTGATTTTTTGGAAGAAGAATCAATGCGAGACGATGCTCGAGGGGGCCACGAGGCAGGGGGCGCGCCCCAAGTGGTCAGGCGTGCCCTGGGCCCTCGTGGCCACCCCGTAAGGAGGTTGATGCCCTTCTTTCGCTGCAAGAAAGCTAATATCCGGATGAAGATCATGTTAAAATTTCAGCCCAATCGGAGTTACGAATCTCCGGGAATATAAGAAACGGTGAAAGGGGAGAATCCCAGAACGTAGAAACAGAGAGAGACAGAGAGACAGATCCAATCTCGGAGGGGCTCTCGCCCCTCCCGTGCCATGGAGGCCATGGACCAGAGGGGAAAGCCTTCTCCCATCTAGGGAGAAGGTCATGGAAGAAGAAGAAGAAGAAGAAGAAGAAGGGGCTCTCTCCCCCTCTCTCCCAGTGGCGCCGGAACGCCGCCAGGGGCCCTCATCATCGCCGCAATCTACACCAACACCTCCGCCATCTTCACCAACATCTCCATCACCTTCCCCCCTCTATCTACAGCGGTCCACTATCCCGCAACCCGTTGTACCCTCTACTTGAACATGGTGCTTTATGCTTCATATTATTATCCAATGATGTGTTGCCATCCTATGATGTTTGAGTAGATTTTCATTGTCCTATCGGTGGTTGATGAATTGATATGATTGATTTAATTTGCTTGTGGTTATGTTCTTGTCCTTTGGTGCCCATCATATGAGCGCGCGCGTCGATCACAACATAGGGTTAGTTATATGTTGATAGGACTTGGAGGGCAAGAGTGACAGAAGCTTCAACCTAGCATAGAAATTGATGCATACGGGATTGAAGGGGGACCAATATATCTTAATGCTATGGCTGGGTTTTACCTTAATGAACGTTAGTAGTTGCGGATGCTTGCTAATAGGTCCAATCATAAGTGCATAGAATTCCAAGTCAGGGATGACATGCTAGCAGTGGCCTCTCCCACATAAAACTTGCTATCGGTCTAGTAAAGTAGTCAATTGCTTAGGGACAATTTCGCAACTCCTACCACCACTTTTTCACACTCGCTATACTAACTTTATTGCTTCTTTACCTAAAACAGTCCCTAGTTTTTTATTTACGTGCATTTTATATTCTTGCAAACCTATCCCGTTACACCTACAAAGTACTTCTAGTTTCATACTTGTTCTAGGTAAAGTGAACGTTAAGCGTGCGTAGAGTTGTATCGGTGGTCGATAGAACTTGAGGGAATATTTGTTCTGCCTTTAGCTCCTCATTGGGTTCGACACTCTTACTTATCGAAAGAGGCTACAATTGATCCCCTATACTTGTGGGTTATCAATGAACTGGACGAAGATTTTGCCCTTGCCGATTATTGTCTTCATCTCAGCATTGGCTTAAGGTTGATCAGTGTCTTCATGCTGATTAGGTGTAGAAATGATGATTTCCTCTTCAGCCTGTTCCTCTGAAGGTATGATTTCTCTAGTACCCATAAGCTTGATAGATTCACTTGGTGTGGCTTCATCTAGCACATTCGGCAGGTGCTCTCTTTGCGAGTCGTTAGTCTCATCGAACCGCACATCCACAGTTTCAACCACTTTGTAGTGGAAGAGGTTGAAGACTTTGTAGGAGTGTAAATCCTTTCCGTAGCCAAGCATAAATCCTTCATGTGCTTTAGGTGCAAATTTTGAAGTGTGATGCGGATCCTTGATCCAGCACCTAGCACCAAATACTCTGAAATAGCTGATGTTTGGCTTCTTACCAGTCAGGAGCTCATATGATGTCTTCTTTAGGAACTTGTGAAGATAAACACTGTTGATGACATGGCATGCAGTATCAATGGCTTCAGGCCAAAATTTCCTTGGAGTCTTGTACTCATCAAGCATTGTTCGTGCCATTTCAATGAGGGTTCTGTTCTTGCGCTCCAAGATGCCATTTTGCTAAGGTGTGTATGGAGCAAAGAACTCACGTGTGATGTCCAATGTATCAAGATAAGTGTCGAGGCCGGTGTTCTTGAATTCTATGCCATTGTCACTTTTGATGTGCTTGATCTTGATACCATAGTTGGTCATGGCACGATTGGTGAATGGTCTGAAGACATCCTGCATTTCAGTCTTGTAGAGAATTATGTGCACCCATGTATATCTTGAGTAATCATCAACAATGACGAAACCATAGAGGCATGCAGTGGTAGTAAGGGTAGAGTAGTGAGTAGGTCCAAATAAGTCCATGTGAAGTAGCTCAAAGGGACGTGTTGTTGTCATGATTGTCTTCGAGGGATGCTTGGCCCTAGTCATCTTTCCGGCTTCGCAGGCACCACACAGATGATCCTTCTTGAACTTCACGCCCTCGATGCCAATGACATGCTTCTTCTTTGCGAGAGTGTGCAAGTTCCTCATGACCGCATGCCCTAGCCTTCGATGCTAGAGCTAGCACTCTGAAGCTTTTGCTAGAAGACATACGGCCAGCTTTGGTCCTGTGGAGAAATCCACCATATACAGATCGTCTTTTCGATACCCTTCGAAGACTAGAGATTTGTCAGTTTCCATAAGCACAAGGCAACGATATTTTCCAAATATCACAATAATGTTCAGATCACAAAGCATTGAGACGGACATTAAGTTGAAACCAAGGGATTCAACAAGCATCACTTTATCCATATGCTGATCCTTAGAGATTGCAACTCTACCTAGGCCCAATACCTTGCTTTTACCAGTATCAGCAAATGTGATGTGACTTTTGTCAGACGGCTGTAGGGTTGAATCCATAAGAAGACTTCGATCACCAGTCATGTGGTTAGTGCATCCACTGTCCATAATCCACTCGGTAGCCTTCGGAGTTGTACCCTACAGTGCAGTTTGGGGGATAGGCTTCACAGAGAGAAGTGTGAAGCATAAACAATTGATGAACAAGCATACTATCAAAGTTCAGATCCTTGTTAGGGTAGATAGGACGATTGTTAAGAAATCCTGGGAAGAAATACATAATAAGACCATTTTGGCATTTTATCTTGCGTCTGTGATGCCCCCGATTTGACCGTACACTAACCATGCACGCAAATGTGTACGATCAAGATCAAGGACTCACGGGAAGATATCACAACACAACTCTTAGACACAAATTAAAATAATACAAGCTTTATATTACAAGCCAGGGGCCTCGAGGGCTCGAATACATAAGCTTAAATACACAAGAGTTAGCGGAAGCAATAATATCTGAGTACAGACATAAGTTAAACAAGTTTGCCTTAAGAAGGCTAGCACAAAAGTAGCAACGATCGAAAAGGCAAGGCCTCCTGCCTGGGACCTCCTAACTACTCCTCGAAGCCGAAATCCACGTAGAAACATCCTCGGGGTCCTCTAGCTCCTGGACTCCATCATCTGGTTGCGACATCTGAGAAAAAGGAAAAGGGGGAAAAGAGGGAGCAAAGCAACTGTGAGTACTCATCCAAAGTACTCGCAAGCGAGGATCTACACTACATATGCATTGGTATCAATGAAATGGGTAGTATTTGTGGACTAAACTGCAGAATGCCAGAATAAGAGGGGGATAGCTAGTCCTATCGAAGACTACGCTTCTGGCATCCTCCATCTTGAAGCAGTAGAGGAGAGTAGATGGTCAGTTAACCAAGTATCATCGCATAGCATAATCCTACCCGATCCTCTCCTCGTCGCCCTGTGAGAGAGCGATCACCGGGTTGTATCTGGCACATGGAAGGGTATGTTTTATTAAGTATCCGGTTCTAGTTGTCATAAGGTTAAGGTACAACTCCGGGTCGTCCTTTTACCAAGGGACACGGCTATTCGAATAGATAAACTTCCCTGCGGGGGTGCACCACATTTCCCAACACGCTCGATCCCCTTTGGCCGGACACACTTTCCTGGGTCATGCCCGGCCTCGGAAGATCAACACGTCATAGCCCCACCTAGGCTCAACAGAGAGGTCAGCACGTCGGTCTAAATCCTATGGTGCAGGGGTCAGGGCCCATCGCCCATTGCACACCTACACGTTGCGTGGGCGGTCAGAAGCAGACCTAGCCTCCTTAATACAAGAGCAGGCGTTCCAGTCCAATCCGGCACGCGTCGCTCAGTCACTGACGTCACGAAGGCTTCGGCTGATACCACGACATCGAGTGCCCATAACTGTTCCCGCGTAGTTGGTTAGTGTGTATAGGCCAGTGGCAAGACTCATATCAAATACCAAGATCTCGTTTAGCATGTTAATTGAATTAACCACGGACGCCGACCAGGGCCAGGCCCACCTCTCTCTTAGGTGGTCTCAACCTGCCATGTCGCTCCGCCACAAAGGTCCACTCAGAGGGCCGTCAGGACAAACACCCTTTTGGTCCCAATCCGTGAATCACTCGCGGATACTCTGCGAGCCGACCCGACTTTAGTCACCACATATATCATGTATTATGTATATAAGTATATACCCGTGATCACCTCCTGAGTGATCACGGCCCGATAGTATAGCATGGCCGACGGACAAGAATGTAGGGCCACTAATGGAATACTAGCATCCTATACTAAGCATTTAGGATTGCAGGTAAAGGTAACAATAGTAGTAGCAAAGACAGGCTATTTATCAGGATAGGGTTAACGAAAAGCAGTAACATGCTACACTACTCTAATGCAAGCATTAGAGAGAAGAATAGGCGATATCTGGTGATCAAGGGGGGCTTGCCTGGAAGCTATGTTGCACAAGAAGAAGGGTCGTCGGTGATGTAGTAGATCACGGGGGTATCGGCGGCGGTCTCGAGGTCTACTGGAAAGAAGTAACAGAGGGGGGACACAAATAAATAATAGAGCAATCAAAGCAACACAAAGCATAACATGACAATACGCGGTGCTAGGGGTGACCTAACGTAGTAGTAGGCGATATCGGCGAAGGGGGGACAACCGGGAAAGTATTCCCGGTGTTTGACGTTTTCGGACAGATGAAACGGAGGTGGATTGTTGCATGCTCGCTATGCTAGGGACGTGTGGCGGACGAACGAACTACGTATTCGGATTCGTCTTGTCGTTCTGAGCAACTTTCATGTACAAAGTATCTTCATCCGAGTTACGGATTATTTTATATGAATTTCCGAAGTTTTAATGTTTTTCTAAAATTATATTTATTCGAAATAAAAGCAGTATATACTTTTGTCACCTAATGCCACTCTAGCCCGTGCGTATGACAGTGGGGCCAGTAGGGTAAAGTTGACCCATTCAAACTTTGTCTGGTCAACAAATGAATAGTGTAAGTGGGTCCCATGCGTCATATGGCAATGGCACTAATAGTAGTGACTATTATTAGTAAGATAACACTAATACTCCCTCTGTAAAGAAATATAAGAGCGTTTAGATCACTACTTTAGTGATCTAAACGCTCTTATATTTGTTAACGGAGGGAGTAGTAATTAACATTTAATCAAATTAGGCCCAGCCCCATATGGCAATGGCAATGGCACTAGCCCGCTATTATGTGGCTGTACGTGGAGCTCACGCACAAGCACACACATCTGGCGCTCGTGGCCATGGCCAAGCAGCAACAACAACAACTAGTGGTAGCATTTCAGCAGCAGCGGCAGTGCAAGGGCAGCAGTAGTAGTGTGGAGTAGAGCAGCTAGTACAGCAGTGCAATAGCAGGCACGCCGAGCAGCGGCTAGCGGCAGCAGCAAGGCAAGAGCAGCAGCAGTAGGCAACGGCAACTGCAGCAGCCGGCGGCGCGGGCGCTAGGCAGGGGGTCGCTGGCGCGATGGGGCAGCAGCGGCGGGAGGCAAGCGAGGCACGTCAGCGGCGGGGCTACGTGTAGAAGGGCGCGTCCAGAGGGTGCGGGCGAGCGCGTGCAGGGCGACGTCCGGCCATGGCGACCACGACGAGCTAGGGAGTCGGCAAACAATGACCGAAACAAAGGGTAACTAGGCAGGAGGAAGCGAGGCTCACAACAGAGCTTGGTGACGCGCTCGGGGAGGCCGAGGATGGCTGGACGGTGACGCAATCGGCGGCGAGGGGCCGTGGCCGTGCGCGGAGAAGATGACTCGATGGCGGCGATGCAGCGCTCCCCGCTTGAGTTTCTGCTTGGGATCAACGAAGATGAGGCGGGCGGAGCTCCTGATCGTCTTCACATGGCTCGAGGAGGTCCCGGAGCACGGCTACCAGGCGACGGCGGTGGAGCTATGGACGACGAGCGAAACAGGGAGGGAGAGGGGCGAGCGAGGGGGAAGGGGCGCTAGGGTTAGTAGGAGGCGGGGATGCGCCCTTATCCACGAGGGGGCCGGGGGGGTGGCCGCACGTGGCTGGAGGGCAACCATGGCCGTGGGATGGCCGCCACGCCCTCCCTCGTCTCCTGTAGCGTGAGGTGGGAGATGAGGGGAGGTGGACTGGGCCTCCCAGCCCCACGTGGGCCTCCCCTCTTCTTCCTGACTCTTTCTTTCTCTCTTTTCTTTATATTGTTTTAGTTACTGATTTCCATTTTCTTTTTATTTGTTTCTGTTTTACTTAATTCTTAGTTGCAATTGTGCTTTATTAAATAAAGGACTTGGCCCATAATTCATAAAGCAATTCTAGGCACTGCCTCGAAAATTTTGAGAGTTAAATAAATTAGTTTGGATTTTTCACAAATTAGAAAAGTAATTTAATTGTTGTTTCAGCATTGTTCTGATTGTTTTTAGGGCATTTAAATGTTTTATAAAATGTTGGTTTTCTTTTTATAATTCCTTTGGAATTATTTGCGATAACATGAACTATTTTGTTCAATTAATTAAAGAAGTGGCTATTTCAAATTTATTTTAAAATTTGAAAAATGGCTTTGATTTTTATCAAGTGGCAATTTGGCTTAGTTAAACCTGATGACATGGCATCATTAGTGTGAGGTCACTGTAGCACGACAGCGGGTATGTTAGAAATCTCCTCTACTGCAAGAAATCTCGTCCCGAGATTTAAGAGGTGGACTAAGGGGAAAAGTTTTGGTTACGAAATTCTAACGGGTCTTCTCGGTCTTGGTTGCTTTTCCTGAAGTAGTCGATCCTTTTCATTGATGCCTTCATTTCTATGCTTCAAGTCATCATGATGAAGCCAACATCCTTTCTGCAGGATCTCCATCGTACTTACGACGGAATAACGGGGTATTCCGGGAGAACGGATCTCTACAATGTTGACTAACTGGTAGCTAACATCGGGGAAGGTGGCGGAATAACTCTTGAACTGAAACTTAAGAAAATACTAAGAGCAAAGTAAGTAGGTACCATGAGAAGTTTCAAACGGATAGGCAATCGTTCGATGCCTGAAACAAAGTGTGAAAGGGGTCCAGAGCAACGAGAATAAGTATTGTGTCTGATACTATATTTGATGACCTCTTGGAAGGTGGCTCGTGAATTACATATGAGGTCATGCGGGAGGAATAACTTTGGTTACAAGGGGGTGTACAGGAGGGTCCGGTTTCGATCCTAGGACCTGTGGGTTATGGGCCCACCATGTGGGTTAAAAGTAGGAAGAGCGATGACGTCTTGCATGATCATGTAAGCAAGGTATGTCAGAGGATAGCCTATCAGTTATGTCGGCAACAACATGAGTACCAAGGGCGAGGGGCGAAGAGAACCATTTTCCTGCTCGTTGAACGAGGCGGACCAATAGGCAAAGTTCTCGTCCATCGGTGGCTACTGGAATGTCATCAACAATAGTAACAGGGTCTTGCTGACAGAATTGTACAACGAGGTGTTTACATAAGCAGGAGAATATTACTGCTCAGATCATATAGATCACAAGAAAAGGTTAAACCAAGCAATGGAAAGGAAAATATGATTATCTGATTAAACAGAACAATGGAAAGGAAAATGTGTTAAAACACATATTTCAGGGGTATATCCTCCCCAAGGGCAAGCAGAGCATGATATCCATGACGAGATATAACATAGAAAACCCTTTTGGAAAGGGGGGAGAAATTTCATGCCATTACCCATACAACGGTGTATGGATAATTGATAAAGAAAATTTAGCATTGTGCTTCAAATGTTCTTATTGAAGATCATAGTACCACATACATGCTTCGAGATAGCATTGACATGGTCTTCAAACAAAGGTCAGCCTTTGGATACACAAAGGATCCATCAGGAACAACTTATAGAATAAATCTTACAATTTGCTCATGGAAGAATGGTTAACCTTGCTACAAAGAAAACTATTGCAATAGGTCCTCCGGCCAGGTGTGCTAGGCATGACACCACCTTATTGGGTCATATAAAGACCAATGTTATAACTCTTGGAAATATGTTACAACCATCATATCTGATCGAGGTTCAGATCCGATTGGTGTCAGGATACCTCATACTCAGGATGCCTGAGAAGAAAGGTGCAACACAAATGGATGAGATGTCATTGTAATATTCTTGGGAAATGAACTACGGAAGCGAGTTCCAAAACAAGAGTTCATCATTTAAGCAAGGAGAGGACGAGGAGGTGGCTGATGAACTCAGCGGCTATTCATTGAGATTTTCAAAAGATGGATTTCCACACTTATGTGAACAAAGAGATAATATTTGTTAGATCAAATGATATTGAGGTATGCTCGAGGAAAACACACACAATTAAACATTGGTTGAAAGGTGCACCCGAATTATGGGCTTAGGTAGCATGATCAATGTTAGAATGGTGATTCGATAACCAATGGTCTAAGAATGAAATACCTACCATTAACTTCAAAGCATTAGGGTTGCTAGAAGTGCAGAATCCAAGCAGTACCGTTCACTGTATCCCAGTTAGAATCAACACGGGGACCAAGAAAGAAAGGGATATGGCGATAAGTATCACCGTATCAAGAATTCTTATGAGGTGGAGCAAGTCACACAACATCCTTGACATAAAAGACAGTAATACTTCAAGGTAGATCATAATGCAAGCTGGATAGCAGGTTGCATCCATAACAGAGCAAGTTTAATGTAACACCCCGGATGTAACTTTCCCTATTTGTACTCCAACTCTTGCCGTTTCCGGTGTTAAGTTATATTTAGTTCCTCGGGTTCGGGTTTTGTCTCTGTGTGTTGTTGTCGTTGTCATGCATCTCATATCATGTCATCATGTGCATTGCATTTGCATACGTGTTCATCTCATGCATTCGAGCATTTTCCCCGTTGTCCGTTTTGCATTCCGGCGCTTCGTTCTCCTCCGGTGGTCATTTCTAGCTTTCTTTCGTGTGTGGGGATTAAACATTTCCGGAACATTTCCGGATTGGACCGAGACTTGCCAAGCGGCCTTGGTTTGCTACCGGTAGACCGCCTGTCAAGTTTCGTATCATTTGGACTTCGTTCGATACTCCAACGGTTAACCGAGGGACCGAAAAGGCCTCGTGTGTGTTGCAGCCCAACACCCCCCCCCCAAGTTGGCCCAAAACCCACCAAACTCTGCTCCATCATCTAGAGCGTTCGATCACGATCGCGTGGCCGAAAACCGCACCTCATTTGGACTCTCCTAGCTCCCTCTATGCCTATTTAAACACCCCCCCCCCCCGATTTTCGGATCTCCTCCTACCTCTGAAACCCTAAAAATCATCTCCACGCGCCGGACACGTCCGTCCGCGCGCCGGACACCGCTGTCGTCCTCTCCCGCGCTGCCACGTGGCCTCCCCGCGCCGCCTCCTCCGCCAGCCCGCCGCGGCCCATCGCGGGCCCTCCCCGCTGCTACTCGGGCCCGCGTCGCGCTGCCGCCGCCTCCCGCACTGACGCCTCGCCGCCCGGCCGGCCTCGCTCGCCGCGCCGCCTCACCGGCCGCCGCCCGAGCCCGGCGTCGCGTCCTCCCTCCTCCGCCGGATCCGGCCCCGGCCCGGCCTCTCCTCTCCACTCCGGCGACGTCCGCGATGAACTCCGGCGAGCTCCGAGCCGGCGAGCACTGTTCCGGCGAGATCCGGCCGCGCCTCGGCTTCCGTGCAAACCCTAGATCTATCCCGGAGAGGTTGATTTTTTCCCACTAAGTCCCAGAAATTTCAGTCCATGTGCACATGTTCGCGGCTCCGTAACTTTGCATCTGTAGCTCCGATTCATGCATATAGCATATCAAAATGTTCATCTCAGAGAGTACATCATTTCATTCCATTGCATAATTTTCATTTGAGCTCATCTTGATGCCCGAAATGCTGTTAGAAGAGGGCTACTTGAGTTAATTGTCAGATCTGCTACTCCGTTTAGCACTTTTGTCATTTTTGCCATGATTAATGTGTGCATGATATGCCCTGATGCTCTACATATGTTTTGTTAAGGGTTTTGTTATCTTTCCAGAGGTGTAACCCATGTATTTTTGTGATGAGTGTGGCGACTAGTGCAAGCTTGCAAAGTGGTGCACTTGCAAATTCTGTTTTCAGAGACTTAGTAATTCCACTAAGTCCTTGATCTGTTTATCTCATGATGCCATATGTTTATGTTGTTTCCTAGTGATCCGTGCCTCTTTTGAGGATGATCTGTAAGGGAGTTTTGTTAATATTGTAGTGCTCTATCCATCCATGTCTTTGTTTGCAATTATGGAGCACCCTAGCATGAGTCAATCGAGCTCTACTTTTGCTACTTTGTGAATCTGGGTAGATTGTCAACTTGTTTGCAATTTTGCCGGTGATGTTGTAGTTGATCCGTGCATGCTATGCTATTGTTCTTGCCATGTCCAGACTGCTTGTTGTGCCTTCTTGATGGGTGCATGCTTGTATTGCCATGACTTGCACCGTAGTGAGTGCATCAAGCTCGTAAACATGCCTACTTGAGTTATATTTCAGCATGTGCCAGTTTTCACTAAGTCTGAAAACTGATTATGTTTTTGCTATGTTCACATGCTTGCAATTGTATTTTCTGATCCCTTGTGGCTCAAGGTCACTAAGGGACTTTTGTTAAGCTTCGTGAGTAGCTCCATGCCATGCTTTACTTTGCCATGTTCAGATCATGTAGCATGTAGTTTTGTTGCTCCGAAGAGGGCTACCTGATCTGAAATTCCAGACAAGTGTTGATTTCACTAAGTCTGAGATCTGTTTGCCATATGCATTTTTGCCATGCTTGTTTGAACCTGTTAATGGATGAATTGGCCGTAGCTCAGTGCTAGACTTTTGTTAAGAATCTTGTGTGCATCCCTGCCATGTATTTTGTTGTCATGTTTGGTTGCTGTAGCATGCTCATCTCATTGCATTTAGATGTCTACTTGCTGTAAATCGCAGACCGGTGTCATTTTTGGATCGCTTGCCATTTCCAAACCGTAACTCCAATTCCGGCGTTCTTTATATCATTTTCAAGCGATTTCATCTCATCTTTCCAGTGGCACACTTGGATTTCCAAGTTGAGGCCAGGTTCATGCATTTCCGTTCATATCTTGCATTTTGCAACCCGCATCGCATCCCGCATAGCATATCATCATTGCATCTTATTGTTTGATCCTTGCATATGGTTGATTGTATCCTTGTTTGCTTGTTTGTCTTGTTTGGGTAGAGCCGGGAGACGAGTTCGCTAAAAAGGAGCCCGTTGAATTATTTCGAGGATCCAGTCAACTCTGACAACTGTGCAGGCAAGATGATCATACCCTCGAAATCACTACTATCTTTGCTATGCTAGTTTGCTCGCTCTTTTGCTATGCCAATGCTACGATGCCTACCACTTGCTTGCAAGCCTCCCAAATTTCCATGTCAAACCTCTAACCCACCTTGTCCTAGCAAACCATTGACTGGCTATGTTACCGCTTTGCTCAGCCCTCTTATAGCGTTGTTAGTTGCAGGTGAAGATTGAAGGTCGTTCCTTGTTGGAACATTCTTTTATTTACTTGTTGGGATATCATTATATTATCTTATTATCTTAATGCATCTATATACTTGGTAAAGGGTGGAAGGCTCGGCCTCTCGCCTAGTGTTTTGTTCCACTCTTGTCGTCCTAGTTTCCGTCATATCAATGTTATGTTCCCGGATTTTGCGTTCCTTACGCGGTTGGGTTATAATGGGAACCCCTTGATAGTTCGCCTTGATTAAAGCTTTTCCAGCAATGCCCAACCTTGGTTTTACCATTCGCCACCTAGCCTCTTTTTCCCTTGGGTTACCGGAGCCCAAGGGTCATCTTATTTTACCCCCCCGCCCCCCGGGCCAGTGCTCCCTCTGAGTGTTGGTCCGAACCGGGCAGCCTACGGGGCCACCTCGGGGAAACTCGAGGGTTGGTTTTACTCGTAGCTTGACCTATCTGAGTGTGCCCTGAGAACGAGATATGTTCAGCTCCTATCGGGATTTGTCGGCACATTCGGGCGGTGTTGCTGGTCTTGTTTTAACCTGTTGAAGTGTCTTGATTAACCGAGATACCGAGTCTGATCTGAACGTCTTGGGAGGAGGTCTATTCCTTTGTTGACTGTGAGAGCTTGTCATGGGCTAAGTTGGGACTCCCCTGCAGGGATTGAACTTTCGAAAGCCATGCCCGCGGTTATGGGCAGATGGGAATTTGTTAATGTCCGGTTGTAGATAACTTGAACCTTAACTTAATTAAAATGAATCAACTGAGTGTGTTACCGTGATGGCCTCTTCTCGGCGGAGTCCGGGAAGTGGACACGGTGTTGGAGTAATGTTTGCGCAGGTTGCTCTCTAGTTTCTCGCTCGCGCTTTGCCTCCTCTTCTCGCTCTCTTTTGCGAATAAGTTAGCCACCATACTTGCTAGTCGCTTGCTGCAGCTCCACCTTATATTTACCTTGCCTTACCTATAAGCTTAAATAGTCTTGATCGCGAGGGTGCGAGATTGCTGAGTCCCTGTGGCTCATAGATTACTATTACACCAGATGCGGGGCCTGATGATTCCGCTCCAGGAGACGCACTTGAGCTCAAGTGGGAGTTCGACGAAGACTCTCAATGTTACTATGTTTCCTTTCCCGATGATCAGTAGTGGTGCCCAGTTGGGGTGATTGGGACCGTGTCGCATGTTGGGTTCTCTTTTATTTTGGCGCCGTAGTCGGGCCATGAGTGTTTGGATGATGTAATGTTATTTATGTGCTTGATTGACGTGGCGAGTGTAAGCCAACTATGTTATCTCCCCTTTATTATTATTTATATTACATGGGATGTTGTGAAGATTGCCTAACTTGCGACATATGCCTTCAATGCGATTATGCCTCTAAGTCGTGCCTCGACACGTGGGAGCTATAGTCGCATCGAGGGTGTTACAAGTTGGTAATAAGAGCCTTCCCCGACCTTAGGAGCCCCATTTCTTGATCGTTATTAGCGGCCGAGTTGTGTCTAGAAAAATGTTTTGTGTCTTTAGGAATTTTATATCGGAGAGTTTAGGAATTCTTTTTACTTCCCAGTCTCCTCATCGCTCTGGTAAGGCATCCTGACGTAGAGTTTTGACTCTTCTCTTCTCAAATTTCACAAAAAAAAATTTAGGATCACGCGGATATCTTGGAATCGTTCCGATGGTTTTATGATGAGAACATTGTCTTGGTGCCTCCTGTCAGGGGTTTAGTGGAAGTGTCCCGGGGAGTTGAGCTCTGAGGTGTTGTCATCATAATTTTATCGTTGCAGTTTTGGAATACCTGAGTTTAGTACGCCGACATCGAAAATCTCTTTTATGCAGTTCGTTGGTGAGATAACCTCGACGCCACCCAGTACTGGGGCGGGAGTTCGGGAGTATCGACATAACTTGTATAACGGATGTTTTTCGAAGATTGAGGTAGATGGTTTCCGAAGGTTTCTTGGTTATGTGTTGAAGGATGGATACAGCTGGATATAGGATTTGCTAGTTTGGGTGAGATATTATGCTTCCCCTGTATCCCCAACACCTGATTGCATAACCGGAAAGGTTCGGGAGTTTCATAGGTGGGAATTCTTGTAGCTCTAGTTCTTCTTCCACGGATATTGGTTTGAGATTGGGATTTCTTACCGATTATTCGTTCTTGATCCGTACCTTGTTGATTTATTTCTCTACCTTAATTCTACGTGGCTTCTCAATTTATGGATATGTGACCATTTCAAGAGGAATGCATTCGTTCATTTTGTTCGGATGTGAAGACTATATGTTGCAATTTTCATTCCGTTGGATTCGGCTTCAATATTTGTCTCAATGTGCTAATGGTGGTCAACCTCTTCAGGATGGCTCCTCCAACGCGCATGACTCCGAATCCTGATCCGCCACCACCTCCACCTCCTCCGGAGGCATGGCAAGCTGTGATGGCCGCAAGCAATGCAAACACACAGTTGATCATGCAAATTCTTCAAGAGCGCAACCAAGGCAGTCAAGGGAATCAAGGCAGCAATCAGAATCACTTTGCTACACTCAACCAGTTCCTTGCTAATGGGCCAAAGACTTTCAGCAATTGTGTTGAGGCAACCGATGCTGATGATTGTCTTGTGGATCTGTGCAAGCATTTCGAGTGCAGTAATGTCAGGCCTGAGGACTTTGTCAAGTTCGCTTCCTTCCAACTCAAAGATCAAGCTGCAGGATGGTTCCAGCAGTACAAGGACTCCAAAGGTGGACGTGTTATCACTTGGGATGATTTCCGTCGAGATTTCCGAGCTCATCATATTCCTCAGAGCGTGGTTGAAAGCAAGCGTGAGGAATTCCGCAATCTGAAGCAAGGCTCTTTGTCTATCTATGACTATAACAAGTTGTTCCAGAAGCTCGCCCGCTTTGCCAAGCAGGACGTCCCTGATGAGAAGAGCATGATATACCAGTTTAGGGGTGGTCTCAGAGAAGATATCCAGCTCGCTCTTGTTCTCTTCGAGCCCTTGAGATACGATGAGTTCTACAACATGGCACTGAAGCAAGAGGCTGCTCAGTTGAAGTGTAATGCTTCCAAGAAGCGAGTCAGAGATGGTACTCCTTCTTCCTCTACTCAAGTGGCCAAGCAGCAGAAGTTTTGGCTTCCTCCTCCTCCGTTCCGTCAGCCGTATCAGCAGAAGAGCAAAGGTGGCAGTGGTTCTTCCCACCCACCCAACCCTGGCTTTCATACAAGACTTCGTATCAACCTCCAAGATCGAGTGCTCCGCATTACCGTCCGCTTTTAGAGGTTACGTGCAACAAGTGCCAACAGAAGGGTCACTATGCCAACAAGTGTTTCAACCAGAGGCGTCTTCCTCCTCCTCCTCCTGTCAGATCGGCAAGTACAGCTGTGGTCAAGCATAACCCCAAGCACGCCAAGGTCAATTTGATGAATGCAGCTCAGGCAGAGGATTCTTCAGATGTCATCATGGGTAACCTTCCGGTTAATGATATTCCTGCAAGAGTTCTTTTTGACACGGGTGCGTCGCACTGTTTCATGTCAAAGCCATTTTTTACCAAGCATGAG
This sequence comes from Triticum aestivum, assembly GCF_018294505.1. Lineage (NCBI taxonomy): Eukaryota > Viridiplantae > Streptophyta > Magnoliopsida > Poales > Poaceae > Triticum > Triticum aestivum. The sequence continues at coordinate 262,905,608 of NC_057797.1, read as the reverse complement.
TTCGTTTCTTCTCATTTGGGTAAACAAATGGATATCGTTTCTCCTGGCAAACGTTTGAGTGCTAGTCTGGAGGTGCCAGATGTTACTATCACCTTGGGCGACTACAAGTTCCTTTCTTCCCCAATGGTTCTTGGTAACTCGGATATTGATCTTATTCTCGGAAAGGATTGGCTTTCTAAGCACAAGGCTCAACTTGATTGTGCAGCCAGGCAGATTCAATTGACTCATTCGTCTGAGGATGTAATTGTCTTTGCCGCTCGTGATGATACCATCCGTCTATTTTCTCTCAATGAGAAGGGTGAATTGGATGCTATCTCTCAAATTCCAGTCGTTTGCGAATATCAAGACGTCTTTCCAGAAGAGCTTCCAGGAATGCCTCCGCACCGGCCAGTTGAATTCGTTATTGATCTTGAGCCTGGCACGGAACCTGTGTGCAAACGTCCTTACAAGCTCGGACCTGAAGTGTTCAAGGAGCTGAAGAAGCAACTCGATATTCAAGAGAAAATGGGTCTCATCTGGCCTAGTTCTTCTCCGTGGGGTTGTGGTGTTCTTTTTGTGAAGAAGAAGGATGGAACGGACCGACTTTGTGTTGATTACCGTCCAGTGAACAAGAAGACCATCAAGAACAAATATCCACTTCCCAACATCAATGAGCTCTTCGAACAACTCAAAGGTGCCCAAGTATTCTCCAAGCTTGATCTCCGCATGGGTTATCACCAGATTCGCATTCGTGAGCAAGATATTCCCAAGACGGCTTTCAGGACAAGCTTTGGTTCATATGAATACACTGTCATGTCTTTTGGTCTCGCCAACGCTCCTCCGACGTTTTCTCGCATCATGAATTTCATCTTCAACGCCTACACCAATGACTTCATTTTGGTCTATCTCGACGACATTCTGGTTTTCTCGGGGAACAAGGAAGATCATGCCAAGCACTTGCTTTTGGTACTCGATAAGCTCAGGGAACATTAGTTCTACGCCAAGTTCTCCAAGTGTGAATTTTGGCTCGATGAGGTTCTTTATCTTGGTCATATCATCTCTGCCAAGGGCATTGTCGTGAATCCTGAGAAGGTGTCTGCAATTGTGAATTGGGAATCTCCTCAAAACGTGAAGCAACTCCGTAGCTTCCTCGGTCTCGCAAGCTATTGCCGAAGATTCGTTGAAAACTTTTCTAAGATCGTGAAGCCTCTCTCAAATCTTCTTCAGAAGCACGTCAAGTACGTTTGGTCTCCGGAGTGTGACATTGCTTTCAACACTTTGAAAGAGAAATTGATCACTGCTCCAGTTCTGACTCCGCCTGATGAATCCAAGCCGTACGAGGTCTTTTGTGATGCCTCTCTCCAAGGTCTTGGCGCAGTATTGATGCAAGAGAAGAAAGTTGTTGCTTATACATCTCGCCAGTTGAAGCCTAATGAGAAGAACTACCCCACTCATGATCTCGAGTTGGCGGCAGTTGTGCATGCTCTTTTGACTTGGAGACATCTTCTATTGGGAAGCAAAGTGGACATTTTCACTGATCACAAAAGTCTCAAGTACATCTTCACTCAGCCTAATCTCAACCTCAGGCAAACACGATGGGTCGAAATGATTCAAGAGTATAATCCGAGTATTGAGTATACTCCAGGCAAGGCCAATGTGATTGCTGACGCTTTGAGCAGAAAAGCTTACTGCAACATTCTGATTCTCAAGCCTTGTCAACCCGAGCTTTGTGAAGATTTCCACAAACTTAATCTGCAAGTTGTTCCTCAAGGTTTCCTCGCCAACCTTCAAGTCTCTCCTACCTTAGAAGACCAGATTCGCCAAGCTCAGCTTCTTGATGCCATGGTGAAAAAGGTGAAGATTGGGATTGCCAAGAGTCAGTCCAAGTACAAGTGCTACCGCCTTGATGACAAGGACACTCTCTTCTTCGAGGATCGTATTGTTGTGCCCAAAGGTGACCTCTGTAAAGTGATCATGAACGAGGCTCACAATTCTCTCCTCTCCATCCACCCTGGGAGCACGAAGATGTATCAGGACCTCAAGCAAGCTTATTGGTGGACTCGAATGAAGCGCGAGATTGCTCAATTCGTGAATGAATGTGATGTCTGCAGAAGAGTGAAGGCAGAACACCAAAGGCCAGCTGGTCTCCTCCAACCTCTTGCCATTCCAGAATGGAAGTTTGACCACATTGAAATGGACTTCGTGACTGGGTTTCCAAAGTCCAAGCATGGCAATGATGCTATATTCGTTGTCATCGACAAACTCACCAAAGTGGCTCACTTTCTGCCTATCAAAGAGTCGATCACTACAGCTCAATTGGCGGAACTCTATACCTCTCGTATTATCTCTCTGCACGATATTCCACAAGTGATCTCTTCAGACCGTGGCAACATCTTTACCTCGAAGTTTTGGGATTCTTTTCAGAAGGCCATGGGCACGAACATCCGCTTCAGCACTGCTTTCCATCCTCAAACTAGCGGTCAAGTCGAGTGTGTCAACCAGATTCTTGAAGATATGCTCAGGGCTTGTGTGATCTCCTTCGGCATGAAGTGGGAGGATTGTCTTCCTTATGCTGAATTCTCCTACAACAACAGTTTTCAATCAAGTTCGGGCAAGGCCCCATTTGAAATTCTGTATGGCAGGAAGTGCCGTACCCCTCTCAACTGGTCTAAAACCGGTGAACGTCAGCTTTTGGGTAATGACTTAATCACAGAAGCAGAAGAAATGTGCAAAGTCATTCGTGATAACCTCAAAGCAGCCCAATCCCGCCAAAAAAGCTACTATGATAGTAAGCACCGCGATTTGGCTTTCGAGATCAGAGATCATGTTTACCTCCGTGTCTCTCCTATGAAAGGTACTCATCGCTTTGGTATCAAAGGGAAGCATGCCCCGAGATACATGGGACCTTTCAAGATTGTCAGCAAGAGAGGCGACCTCGCCTATCAACTCGAGCTTCCTTCAAACCTTGCAAATGTTCATGACGTGTTCCATGTCTCTCAGCTTCGAAAGTGCTTCAAGACTCCTGACCCACCGTCAACTTCGAGGACATTGAGCTCCAAGAAGATCTCTCCTATCATGAGCACCCAGTTGCTATTCTTGAAGAGACTGAATGCAAGACTCGCAACAAGTCAATCAAATTTCTCAAAGTCAAGTGGTCACATCATTCCGACCATGAAGCTACCTGGGAACGCGAGGATCACCTCCGTTCTGAGTACCCGGCGTTCTTTCAGTCCTAGATCTCGGGACGAGATCCTTTCATAGTGGTGGAGTGTTGTAACACCCCGGATGTAACTTTCCCTATTTGTACTCCAACTCTTGCCGTTTCCGGCGTTAAGTTATATTTAGTTCCTCAGGTTCGCGCTTTGTCTCTGTGTGTTGTTGTCATTGTCATGCATCTCATATCATGTCATCATGTGCATTGCATTTGCATACGTGCTCACCTCATGCATTCGAGCATTTTCCCCGTTGTCCGTTTTGCATTCCGGCGCTTCGTTCTCCTCCGGTGGTCATTTCTAGCCTTCTTTCGTGTGTGGGGATTAAACATTTCTGGATTGGACCGAGACTTGTCAAGCGGCCTTGGTTTTCTACCGGTAGACCGCCTGTCAAGTTTTGTATCATTTGGACTTCGTTTGATACTCCAACGGTTAACCGAGGGACCGAAAAGGCCTCGTGTGTGTTGCAGCCCAACACCCCTCCAATTTGGCCCAAAATCCACCAAACTCTGCTCCATCATCTAGAGCGTTCGATCATGATCGCGTGGCCGAAAACCGCACCTCATTTGGACTCTCCTAGCTTCCTCTATGCCTATTTAAACACCCCCCCCCCCCCCGATTTTTGGATCTCCTCCTACCTCCGAAACCCTAAAAATCATCTCCGCGCGCCGGACACCGCCGCCGTCCTCTCCCGCGCTGCCACATGGCCTCCCCGTGCCGCCTCCTCTGCCAGCCCGCCGCGGCCCATCGCGGGCCTTCCCCGCCGCCACTCGGGCCCGCGCCGCGCTGTCGCCGCCTCCCGCGCTGCCGCCGCCTCGCGCCGCCAGCCGCCGCCGCCGCGCGCGCTACCGTCGCGCCGCCGCCACGCTGACGCCTCGCCGCCCGGCCGGCCTCGCTCGCTGCGCCGCCTCACCGGCCGCCGCCCGCGCCCGGTGCTGCCGCCTCCCTCCTCCGCCGGATCCGGCCCCGGCCCGGCCTCTCCTCTCCACTCCGACGACGTCCGCGACGAACTCCGGCGAGCTCCGAGCCGGCGAGCATTGTTCCGGCGAGATCCGGCCGCGCCTCGGTTTCCATGCAAACCCTAGATCTGTCCCGGAGAGGTTGATTTTTTCCACTAAGTCCCAGAAACTTCAGTCCATATGCACATGTTCGCGCCTCCGTAACTTTGCATCCGTAGCACCGATTCATGCATATAGCATATCAAAATGTTCATCTCAGAGAGTAAATCATTTCATTCCATTGCATCATTTTCATTTGAGCTCATCTTGATGCCCGAAATGTTGTTAGAAGAGGGATACTTGAGTTAATTGTCAGATCTGCTACTCCGTTTAGCACTTTTGTCATTTTTGCCATGATTAATGTGTGCATGATATGCCCTGATGCTCTACATATGTTTTGTTAAGGGTTTTGTCATCTTTCCAGAGGTGCAACCCATGTATTTTTGTGATGAGTGTGGTGACTAGTGCAAGCTTGCAAAGTGGTGCACTTGCAAATTCTGTTTTCAGGGACTTAGTAATTTCACTAAGTCCTGGATCTGTTTATCTCATGATGCCATATGTTCATGTTGTTCCTAGTGATCCGTGCCTCTTTTGAGGATGATCAGTAAGGGAGTTTTGTTAATCTTGTAGTGCTCTATTCATACATGTCTTTGTTTGCAATTATGGAGGCACCCTAGCTTGAGTCAATCGAGCTCTACTTTTGCTTCGTTGTGAATCTGGGCAGATCGTCAACTTGTTTGCGATTTTGCCGATGTTATTGTAGTTGATCCGTGCATGCTATGCCATTGTTCTTGCCATGTCTAGCTTGAATTTTGTGCCTTCTTAAGGGATGTATGCTTGTCTTGCCATGACTTGCACCGTAGTGAGTGCATCGAGCTCGTAAACATGCCTTCGTGAGTTATGTTTCAGCATGTCCCAGTTTTCACTAAGTCTGAAAACTGATTATGTTTTTGCTATGTTCGTGTGCTTGTTAGTATATTTTGTGATCCCTTTTGGCTCAAGGTCACTAAGGGACTTTTGTTAAGCTTGTTGAGTACCTCCATGCCATGCATTTCTTTGTCATGTTCAGGTCCTGTAGCATGTTGTTTTGTTGCTCCGAAGAGGGCTATATGATCTGAAATTCCAGACAAGTGTTGATTTCACTAAGTCTGAGATCTGTTTGCCATTTGCATTTTTGCCATGCTTGTTTGAACCTGTTAATGGATGATTTGAACCTGTTAATGGATGATTTGGCCATAGCTCAGTGTTAGACTTTTGTTAAGCATCTTGAATGCTTTCCTGCCATGTATTTCGTTGCCATTTTTGGATGCTGTAGCATGTTCATTTCTTTGCATTTAGAGGCCTACTTGCTGTAAATCGCAGACCGGTGTCATTTTTGAATCGCTTGCCATTTCCAAACCGTAACTCCGATTCCGGCGTTCTTTATATCGTTTTCAAGCGATTTCATCTCATCTTTCCAGTGGCACACTTGGATTTCCAAGTTGAGTCCAGGTTCATGCATTTCCTGTCATATCTTGCATTTCACAACCCGCATCGCATCCCGCATAGCATATCATCATTGCATCTTATTGTTTGATCCTTGCACGTGGTTGATTGTATCCTTGTTTGCTTGTTTGTCTTGTTTGGGTAGAGCCGGGAGACGAGTTCGCTAACGAGGAGCCCGTTGAGTTTGCTTTCGAGGATCCAGTCAACTCTGACAACTGTGCAGGCAAGATGATCATACCCTCGAAATCACTACTATCTTTGCTATGCTAGTTTGCTCGCTCTTTTGCTATGCCAATGCTACGATGCCTACCACTTGCTTGCAAGCCTCCCAAATTGCCATGTCAAACCTCTAACCCACCTTGTCCTAGCAAACCGTTGATTGGCTATGTTACCGCTTTGCTCAGCCCCTCTTATAGCGTTGTTAGTTGCAGGTGAAGATTGAAGGCCGTTCCTTGTTGGAACATTCTTTATTTACTTGTTGGGATATCATTATATTATCTTGTTATCTTAATGCATCTATATACTTGGTAAAGGGTGGAAGGCTCGGCCTCTCGCCTAGTGTTTTGTTCCACTCTTGCCGCCCTAGTTTCCGTCATATCGGTGTTATGTTCCCGGATTTTGCGTTCCTTACGCGGTTGGGTTATAATGGGAACCCCTTGATAGTTCGCCTTGATTAAAGCTTTTCCAGCAATGCCCAACCTTGGTTTTACCATTCGCCACCTAGCCTCTTTTTCCCTTGGGTTCCGGAGCCCAAGGGTCATCTTATTTTAACCCCCCCCCCCCCGGGCCAGTGCTCCTCTGAGTGTTGGTCCACCTGTCAGCCTACGGTGGCCACCAGGGGAAACTCTGGGCTGGCCTACCCGTAGCTAGGACCAATCTGAGTGTGCCCTGAGAAAGAGATATGTGCAGCTCCTATCGGGATTTGTCGGCACATTCGGGCGGTGTTGCTGGTCTTGTTTTAACCTGTCGAAGTGTCTTGAGTAACCGAGATACCGAGTCTGATCGGAACGTCTTGGGAGGAGGTCTATTCCTTCGTTGACCGTGAGAGCTTCTCATGGGCTAAGTTGGGACTCCCCTCCAGGGATTGAACTTTCGAAAGCCGTGCCCGCGGTTATGGGCAGATGGGAATTTGTTAATGTCCGGTTGTAGATAACTTGAACCTTAACTTAATTAAAATGAATCAACTAAGTGTGTTACCGTGATGGCCTCTTCTCGGCGGAGTCCGGGAAGTGGACACAGTGTTGGAGTAATGTTTGCGTAGGTTTCTCTCTAGTTTCTCGCTCGCGCTTTGCCTCCTCTTCTCGCTCTCTTTTGCGAATAAGTTAGCCACCATACTTGCTAGTCGCTTGCTGCAGCTCCACCTTATATTTACCTTGCCTTACCTATAAGCTTAAATAGTCTTGATCGCGAGGGTGCGAGATTGCTGAGTCCCTGTGGCTCACAGATTACTATTACACCAAATGCATGGCCTGATGATTCCGCTCCAGGAGACGCACTTGAGCTCAAGTGGGAGTTCGACAAAGACTCTCAACGTTACTATGTTTCCTTTCCCGATGATCAGTAGTGGTGCCCAGTGAAGGAAATATGCCCTAGAGGCAATAAGAAAGTTATTATTTATTTCCTCATTTCATGATAAATGTTTATTATTCATGCTAGAATTGTATTAACCGGAAACATGATACATGTGTGAATACATAGACAAACATATAGTCACTAGTGTGCCTCTACTTGACTAGCTCATTAATCAAAGATGGTTATGTTTCCTAACCATTGACATGTGTTGTCATTTGATTAATGGGATCACATCATTAGGAGAATGAGGTGATTGACATGACCCATCCCGTTAGCTTAGCACTTGATCGTTTAGTATTCTGCTATTGCTTCCTTCATGACTTATACATGTTCCTGTAACTATGAGAATTGTGTAACTCCCGTTTACCGGAGGAACACTTTGGGTACTACCAAACGTCACAACGTAACTGGGTGATTATAAAGGAGTACTACAGGTGTCTCCGAAGGTACATGTTGAGTTAGCATAATTCGAGATTAGGTTTTGTCACTCCAATTGTCGGAGAGGTATCTCCGGGCCCTCTCGCAATGCTCATCACCTAAGCCTTGCAAGCATGTAACTAATGAGTTAGTTATAAGATGAAGTATTACAGAACGAGTAAAGAGACTTGTCGATAACGAGATTGAACTAGGTATTGGATACCGACGATCGAATCTCGGACAAGTAACATACCGATGACAAAGGGAACAACGTATGTTGTTATGCGGTTTGACCGATAAAGATCTTCGTAGAATATGTAGGAACCAATATGGGCATCCAGGTCCCGCTATTGGTTATTGACCAGAGATGTGTCTCAGTCATGTCTACATCGTTCTCGAACCGTAGGGTCCGCACGCTTAAGGTTTCGATGACAGTTATATTATGAGTTTATGTATTTTGATGTACCGAAGGTTGTTCGGAGTCCCGGATATGATTGCGGACATGACGAGGAGTCTCGAAATGGTCGAGACATAAAGATTGATATATTGGACGGATATATTTGGACACCGGAAAGGTTCCGGAGAAGTTTGGAGCCCCGGGAGGTTACCGGAACCCCCCGGGAGGTATATGGGCCTTATTGGGCCCATGTAGGAAGAAGAGAGAAGGAGCAAGGGAGGGGGGCGCGCCCCCCCAAGCCCAATCCGAATTGGGGAGGGGGCCGGCCCCCCCTTTCCTTTCTCCTTCCCCCTCTTCCTATTACTACTACTAGTACTACTTCCTAATACTAGTACTCTTTCCTTCCCCCTCCAAATAAGATAAGGAAAAGAGAGGGAAACCTACTTGGAGTAGGTTTCCCCCTCCTCATGGCGCGCCCCCCTAGGGCCGGCCACCTCCTCCCTCCCTCCTTTATATACGGGGGTAGGGGGGCACCCTAGAACACACAAGTTGATCATTGATCGTTCCTTAGCCGTGTGCGGTGCCCCCCTCCACGATATTACACCTCGGTCATATTGTAGCGGTGCTTAGGCGAAGCCCTGCAACAGGAGAACATCAAGATCGTCACCACGCCGTCGTGCTGACGGAACTCCCCCTCGGCGCCTCTGCTGGATCGGAGATCGAGGGTGCGTCATCGAGCTGTACGCGTGTCAAGAACTCGGAGGTGCCGGAGTAACGGTACTTGGATCGGTTGAACCGGAGGACGTACGACTACTTCCTCTACGTTGCGTCAACGCTTCCGCTTCGGTCTACGAGGGTACGTAGACAACACTCTCCCCTCGTTGCTATATCATCACCATGATCTTGCATGTGCGTAGGAAATTTTTGAAATTACTACGTTCCCCAACAGTGGCATCCGAGCCTAGGTTTTATGCGTTGATGTTATATGCACGAGTAGAACACAAGTGAGTTGTGGACGATATAAGTCATACTGCCTACCAGCATGTCATACTTTGGTTCAGCGGTATTGTGAGATGAAGCGGCCCGGACCGACATTACGCGTACGCTTACGCGAGACTGGTTTCACCGTTACGAGCACTCGTGCTTAAAGGTGGCTGGCGGGTGTCTGTCTCTCTCACTTTAGTTGAACCGAGTGTGGCTACGCCCGGTCCTTGTGAAGGTTAAAACGGAGTCTATTTGACAAACTATCGTTGTGGTTTTGATGCGTAGGTGAGATTGGTTCTTGCTTAAGCCCGTAGCAGCCACGTAAAATTTGCAACAACAAAGTAGAGGACGTCTAACTTGTTTTTGCAGGGCATGTTGTGATGTGATATGGCCAAGACATGATGCTATATTTTATTGTATGAGATGATCATGTTTTGTAACCGAAGTTATCGGCAACTGGCAGGAGCCATATGGTTGTCGCTTTATTGTATGAAATGCAAACGCCCTGTAATTGCTTTACTTTATCTCTAAGCGGTAGCGATAGTCGTAGAAGCAATAGATGGCGTAACGACAACGATGCTACGATGGAGATCAAGGTGTCGCGCCGGTGACGATGGTGATCACGACGGTGCTTCGAAGATGGAGATCACAAGCACAAGATGATGATGGCCATATCATATCACTTATATTGATTGCATGTGATGTTTATCCTTTTTGCATCTTATCTTGCTTTGTTTGACGGTAGCATTTTAAGATGATCTCTCACTAATTATCAAGAAGTGTTCTCCCTGAGTATGCACCGTTGCAAAAGTTCTTCGTGCTGAGACACCACGTGATGATCGGGTGTGATAGGCTCTACGTTCAAATACAACGGGTGCAAAACAGTTGCACACGCGGAATACTCAGGTTATACTTGACGAGCCTAGCATATACAGATATGGCCTCGGAACACGGGGACCGAAAGGTCGAGCGTGAATCATATAGTAGATATGATCAACATAGAGATGTTCACCATTGAAACTACTCCATCTCACGTGATGATCGGACATGGTTTAGTTGATTTGGATCACGTAATCACTTAGATGACTAGAGAGATGTCTGTCTAAGTGGGAGTTCTTTAGTAATATGATTAATTGAACTTAAATTTATCATGAACTTAGTACCTGATAGTATTTTGCTTGTCTATGTTTGTATGTAGATAGATGGCTCGTGCTATTGTTCCGTTGAATTTTAATGCGTTCCTTGAGAAAGCAAAGTTGAAAGATGATGGTAGCAATTACACGGACTGGGTCCGTAACCTGAGGATTATCCTCATTGCTGCACAGAAGAGTTACGTCCTGGAAGCACCGCTGGGTGCCAGGCCTGCTGCTGATGCAACTGACGACGTTAAGAACGTCTGGCAGAGCAAAGCTGATGACTACTCTATAGTTCAGTGTGCCATGCTTTACGGCTTAGAACCGGGTCTTCAACGATGTTTTGAACGTCATGGGGCATATGAGATGTTCCAGGAGTTGAAGTTAATATTTCAAGCAAATGCCCGGATTGAGAGATATGAAGTCTCCAATAAGTTCTACAGCTGCAAGATGGAGGAGAATAGTTCTGTCAGTGAGCATATACTCAAAATGTCTGGGTATAATAATCACTTGATTCAACTGGGAGTTAATCTTCCGGATGATAGCGTCATTGACAGAATTCTCCAATCACTGCCACCAAGCTACAAGAGCTTTGTGATGAACTATAATATGCAAGGGATGAACAAGACTATTCCCGAGCTCTTCGCGATGCTGAAAGCCGCGGAGGTAGAAATCAAAAAGGAGCATCAAGTGTTGATGGTCAACAAGACCACTGGTTTCAAGAAAAGGGGCAAAGGGAAGAAGAAGGGGAACTTCAAAAGGAACGGCAAACAAGTTGCTGCTCAAGTGAAGAAACCCAAGTCTGGACCTAAGCCTGAAACTGAGTGCTTCTACTGCAAGCAGACTGGACACTGGAAGCGGAACTGCCCCAAGTATTTGGCGGATAAGAAGGATGGCAAAGTGAACAAAGGTATATGTGATATACATGTTATTGATGTGTACCTTACTAATGCTCGCAGTAGCACCTGGGTATTTGATACTGGTTCTGTTGCTAACATTTGCAACTCGAAACAGGGACTACGGATTAAGCGAAGATTAGCTAAGAACGAGGTGACGATGCGCGTGGGAAATGGTTCCAAAGTCGATGTGATCGCGGTCGGCACGCTACCTCTACATCTACCATCGGGATTAGTTTTAGACCTGAATAATTGTTATTTGGTGCCTGCGTTGAGCATGAACATTATATCTGGATCTTGTTTGATGCGAGACGGTTATTCATTTAAATCAGAGAATAATGGTTGTTCTATTTATATGAGTAATATCTTTTATGGTCATGCACCCTTGAAGAGTGGTCTATTTTTATTAAATCTCGATAGTAGTGATACACATATTCATAATGTTGAAGCCAAAAGATGCAGAGTTGATAATGATAGTGCAACATATTTGTGGCACTGCCGTTTAGGTCATATCGGTGTAAAACGCATGAAGAAACTCCATACTGATGGACTTCTGGAATCACTTGATTATGAATCACTTGGTACTTGCGAACCGTGCCTCATGGGCAAGATGACCAAAACACCGTTCTCCGGATCTATGGAGAGAGCAACAGATTTGTTGGAAATCATACATACAGATGTATGTGGTCCGATGAATGTTGAGGCTCGTGGCGGATATCGTTATTTCCTCACCTTCACAGATGATTTGAGCAGATATGGGTATATCTACTTGATGAAGCACAAGTCTGAAACATTTGAAAAGTTCAAAGAATTTCAGAGTGAAGTAGAAAATCATCGTAACAAGAAAATAAAGTTTCTACGATCTGATCGTGGAGGAGAATATTTGAGTTACGAGTTTGGTTTACATTTGAAACAATGTGGAATAGTTTCGCAACTCACGCCACCTGGAACACCACAGCGAAATGGTGTGTCCGAACGTCGTAATCGTACTTTACTTGATATGGTGCGATCTATGATGTCTCTTACCGATTTACCGCTATCGTTTTGGGGTTATGCTTTAGAGACGGCCGCATTCACGTTAAATAGGGCACCATCAAAATCCGTTGAGACGACGCCTTATGAACTGTGGTTTGGCAAGAAACCAAAGTTGTCGTTTCTCAAAGTTTGGGGCTGCGATGCTTATGTGAAGAAACTTCAACCAGATAAGCTCGAACCCAAATCGGAGAAATGTGTCTTCATAGGATACCCAAAGGAGACAATTGGGTACACCTTCTATCACAGATCTGAAGGCAAGATTTTCGTTGCTAAAATCGGATCCTTTCTAGAGAAGGAGTTTCTCTCGAAAGAAGTGAGTGGGAGGAAAGTAGAACTTGATGAGATAACTGTATCTACTCCCTTATTGGAAAGTAGTTCATCACAAGAACCGGTTCCTGTGACAACTACACCAATTAGTGAGGAAGCTAATGATATTGATCATGAAACTTCAGATCAAGTTTCTACTGAACCTCGTAGGTCTACCAGAGTAAGATCCGCACCAGAGTGGTACGGAAATCCTATTCTGGAAGTCATGTTACTAGACCATGATGAACCTACGAACTATGAGGAAGCGATGATGAGCCCAGATTCCGCAAAATGGCTAGAGGCCATGAAATCTGAGATAGGATCCATGTATGAAAACAAAGTATGGACTTTGGTTGACTTGCCCGATGATCGGCAAGCCATTGAGAATAAATGGATCTTTAAGAAGAAGACTGACGCTGATGGTAATGTTACTGTCTACAAAGCTCGACTTGTTGCAAAAGGTTTTCGACAAGTTCAAGGGGTTGACTACGATGAGACTTTCTCACCCGTAGCGATGCTTAAGTCTGTCCGAATCATGTTGGCTATTGCTGCATTTCATGATTATGAAATTTGGCAAATGGATGTCAAGACTGCATTCTTGAATGGATTTCTAGAAGAAGAGTTGTATATGATGCAACCTGAAGGTTTTGTTGATCCAAAAAGTGCTGACAAAGTGTGCAAGCTCCAACGTTCCATTTATGGACTGGTGCAAGCATCTCGGAGTTGGAATAAACGTTTTGATAGTGTGATCAAAGCATATGGTTTTATGCAGACTTTTGGAGAAGCTTGTATTTACAAGAAAGTGAGTGGGAGCTCTGTAGCATTTCTAGTTTTATATGTTGATGACATATTATTAATTGGAAATGATATAAGATTTCTAGATAGCATAAAGGGATACTTGAATAAAAGTTTTTCTATGAAAGACCTCGGTGAAGCTGCTTACATATTGGGCATCAAGATCTATAGAGATAGATCAAGACGCTTAATAGGACTTTCACAAAGTACATACCTTGACAAAATTTTGAAAAAGTTCAAAATGGATCAGGCAAAGAAAGGATTCTTGCCTGTGCTACAAGGTGTAAAGTTGAGTCAAACTCAATGCCCGACCACAGCAGAAGATAGAGAGAAAATGAAAGATGTTCCCTATGCTTCAGCCATAGGCTCTATCATGTATGCAATGCTGTGTACCAGACCTGACGTATGCTTAGCAATAAGCTTGGCAGGTAGGTACCAAAGTAATCCAGGAGTGGATCACTGGACAGCGGTCAAGAACATCCTGAAATACCTAAAAAGGACTAAGGATATGTTTCTCGTATATGGAGGTGACAAAGAGCTAGTCGTAAATGGTTACGTCGATGCAAGCTTTGACACTGATCCGGACGATTCTAAATCGCAGACCGGATACGTGTTTTTATTAAACGGTGGAGCTGTAAGTTGGTGCAGTTCTAAACAAAGCGTCGTGGCGGGATCTACATGTGAAGCAGAGTACATAGCTGCTTCTGAAGCAGCAAATGAAGGAGTCTGGATGAAGGAGTTCATTTCCGATCTAGGTGTCATACCTAGTGCATCGGGACCAATGAAGATCTTCTGTGACAATACTGGTGCAATTGCCTTGGCAAAGGAATCCAGATTTCACAAGAGGACCAAGCACATCAAGAGACGCTTCAATTCCATTCGGGATCAAGTCCAAGTGGGAGACATAGAGATTTGCAAGATACATACGGATCTGAATGTTGCAGACCCGTTGACTAAGCCTCTCTCACGAGCAAAACATGATCAGCACCAAGACTCCATGGGTGTTAGAATCATTACTATGTAATCTAGATTATTGACTCTAGTGCAAGTGGGAGACTGAAGGAAATATGCCCTAGAGGCAATAATAAAGTTATTATTTATTTCCTCATTTCATGATAAATGTTTATTATTCATGCTAGAATTGTATTAACCGGAAACATGATACATGTGTGAATACATAGACAAACATATAGTCACTAGTGTGCCTCTACTTGACTAGCTCATTAATCAAAGATGGTTATGTTTCCTAACCATTGACATGTGTTGTCATTTGATTAATGGGATCACATCATTAGGAGAATGAGGTGATTGACATGACCCATCCCGTTAGCTTAGCACTTGATCGTTTAGTATTCTGCTATTGCTTCCTTCATGACTTATACATGTTCCTGTAACTATGAGAATTGTGTAACTCCCGTTTACCGGAGGAACACTTTGGGTACTACCAAATGTCACAACGTAACTGGGTGATTATAAAGGAGTACTACAGGTGTCTCCGAAGGTACATGTTGAGTTAGCATAATTCGAGATTAGGTTTTGTCACTCTGATTGTCGGAGAGGTATCTCTGGGCCCTCTCGGTAATGCTCATCACCTAAGCCTTGCAAGCATGTAACTAATGAGTTAGTTATAAGATGAAGTATTACAGAACAAGTAAAGAGACTTGTCGATAACGAGATTGAACTAGGTATTGGATACCGACGATCGAATCTCGGATAAGTAACATACCGATGACAAAGGGAACAACGTATGTTGTTATGCAGTTTGACCGATAAAGATCTTCGTAGAATATGTAGGAACCAATATGGGCATCCAGGTCCCGCTATTGGTTATTGACCAGAGATGTGTCTCAGTCATGTCTACATCGTTCTCGAACCGTAGGGTCCGCACGCTTAAGGTTTCGATGACAGTTATATTATGAGTTTATGTATTTTGATGTACCGAAGGTTGTTCGGAGTCCCGGATATGATTGCGGACATGACGAGGAGTCTCGAAATGGTCGAGACATAAAGATTGATATATTGGACGGATATATTTGGACACCGGAAAGGTTCCGGAGAAGTTTGGAGCCCTGGGAGGTTACCGGAACCCCCCGGGAGGTATATGGGCCTTATTGGGCCCATGTAGGAAGAAGAGAGAAGGAGCAAGGGAGGGGTGCGCGCCCCCCCCCAAGCCCAATCCGAATTGGGGAGGGGGCCGGCCCCCCCTTTCCTTTCTCCTTCCCCCTCTTCCTATTACTACTACTAGTACTACTTCCTAATACTAGTACTCTTTCCTTCCCCCTCCAAATAAGATAAGGAAAAGAGAGGGAAACCTACTTGGAGTAGGTTTCCCCCTCCTCATGGCGCGCCCCCCCTAGGGCCGGCCACCTCCTCCCTCCCTCCTTTATATACGGGGGTAGGGGGGCACCCTAGAACACACAAGTTGATCATTGATCGTTCCTTAGCCGTGTGCGGTGCCCCCCTCCACGATATTACACCTCGGTCATATTGTAGCGGTGCTTAGGCGAAGCCCTGCAACAGGAGAACATCAAGATCGTCACCACGCCGTCGTGCTGACGGAACTCCCCCTCGACGCCTCTGCTGGATCGGAGATCGAGGGTGCGTCATCGAGCTGTACGCGTGTCAAGAACTCGGAGGTGCCGGAGTAACGGTACTTGGATCGGTTGAACCGGAGGACGTACGACTACTTCCTCTATGTTGCGTCAACGCTTCCGCTTCGGTCTACGAGGGTACGTAGACAACACTCTCCCCTCGTTGCTATATCATCACCATGATCTTGCATGTGCGTAGGAAATTTTTTGAAATTACTACGTTCCCCAACACCCAGTTGGGGTTGATTGGAACCGTGTCGCATGTTGGGTTCTCTTTTATTTTGGCGTCGTAGTCGGGCCATGAGTGTTTGGATGATGTAATGTTATTTATGTGCTTGATTGACGTGGCGAGTGTAAGCCAACTATGTTATCTCCCCTTTATTATTATTTATATTACATGGGATGTTGTGAAGATTGCCTAACTTGCGACATATGCCTTCGGTGCGATTATGCCTCTAAGTCGTGCCTCGACACGTGGGAGCTATAGTCGCATCGAGGGTGTTACATTTAATGAAAGAAAGGTAAGGGTGTTGTCGATGGTAACACAAATCATCGAGGGGGCAAGGATGGTATTTCTCACCGGGAACTTGATTGATATCTAGAAAGGAGTCAAGATGTTGATGATCATGACAAATTTTGTTGAGAGGCTCCACGGCGATGTAATAGATCAGCGATGACATCAAGTCAAAGGAATGATTAAGCGAAAGGTTAATGGAACCAAGGGTACGACACAAACTCCAAAGTAAGCTTGTTGTCCAAAGCTAAATGATATGATGAGGAAAGATCAACGTAAGCTTAGCTCATCGTCAAAAATTGTGCTCTGGGAAGAAGGACCAGGTAGCATAGTTAAAATTTAGCACGATAATGATATAACCGATCAGGCTTGGGATGACTTGAAGGATTATTAAACTCGTAAGCAACAAAAATTACTTAAGAGTTATTGAATCAGAGTGCGGACTCGATTCACTATTTGGTGTCCCCGGTTGACGACAACCCAAAACCCAGGAAAATTGGAAGCGGTGAGAAATAACACTTGATGACGAACCCATAAGAAGTTATGCAGTTGCATGATATTCTCAAGATACCAGAGTGTAATACTTGATGGTATATTAAAGTCAAGGTTGGACTGGGGTATTGATCCGCGGAAGACAAATGCTTAAACTTGCCCGAGAAATGGGATCAAAGGAGAACAATATGGTCGGAACCATACCAGCAAGGGATCCAATTTAATGACACCGAAAGAATTACCCAAATGATTAAATATTTTGCAAGAAGCTTCCATGATAAGTTCCACATCGGGTCCATGGGCATGAACACTAACTTCAAGGTCAACTCCCACTTCTTCAATGCATAACCTTCCATTCACTTCTCGTGTTTCAAAAATGACATTAGTTGTTGAAAGTTTTAACTGGTGCAATACCAGATAAGTATGATCCGTGAAATCTTTCGGGTTCACACAGATTAGGGAAGGCGTTGGTTCAACCCATCGGGGTATCTTAGAAACATATACCACAAGCTTCAAGAGTAAATATCGCCAGCTCGAAAGAAGAGAATGGATGGCCAAATCAGAGAATAGAATTTACCAAAGGAATTATGTATCAGGGAAGGACTCACAAGGTGGTTGAATATGAGGCCACTGTCGGATAATAATCCAACCAAGGATCTGGTGGTCCACAAGGGATCTGATGTGAGCATCAGTACTCAACCAGACAAAGAAAGAATGCAAGGAGATCAGATTATAGAAACAACTGACTAACTCAAAGCTCAATTGCAAAGGAATTATGAATTCCAAGACAAGGGATCACAAGCAATGCTCTGATTAGGGATGGATAGGTAGAATAGCCTTAGGGGTACAATCGATGGCGATTTGATTGGTCGAGATCCATCACATGTTAAAATGACGTCTGAGCCGGAAGGATGAATTCTAGGATCTAAATGAGGATTGCGAGCATTCACAACATATTGTATCAACAGACTCAAAATGATAATGACAAAGGATAACAATAAGATTACTAGACTTATGGTATTAACCATAATGCAAGCAAGCAAGAAATTCAAGAACAATAGGTTGTTCAAGATTTTCAGAAGAATGAATGGTATTACGAAGACTTTAGTGAAGTACATGAATCAAGTTAGGATGAGAGGATACTCGATAGGTGCACAAAATTATCCGTAGGGGTATTCAAGTGACAAGGAACTGCAAGGCAGTAAGCTCAAAGGAATCTTGGAACAACGCAAAGCAGTTCGGGGCATCTTGTAATAACAAGATCAATGGGATTGAATGTAAGAATGACAGGTGTATGCAGTTATCAATAAGGATATAATAGTGGTAGGGAAATTGGAAAGGCAGTGGGTACAAGTGTCTCAGGAGATCGTAGAGTAACCTCGGAATCTTCTAGTGCAACAAACGATCATCGGTAATAAGGTGATCTCCGGGTGAAAGTGATCACGAGATCCTAATGTTAGATTTAGCAAAATTCATTTAACCCGGTGTTGGGGAACGTAGCAGAAATTCAAAATTTTCTACGCATCACCAAGATCAATCTATGGAGAAGTCTAGCAACGAGGGAAGGAGAGTGCATCTACATACCCTTGTAGATCGCTAAGCGGAAGCGTTCAAGTGAACGGGGTTGATGGAGTCGTACTCGTCGTGATTCAAATCACCAATGATCCTAGTGCCGAACGGACGGCACCTCCGTGTTCAACACACGTACAGCCCGGTGACGTCTCCTACGCCTTGATCCAGCAAGGGGAGAAGTAGAGGTTGGGGAAGACTCCATCCAGCAGCAGCACGACGGCGTGGTGGTGGTGGAAGAGCGCGGGACTCCAGCAGGGCTTCGCCAAGCACTACGAGAGACGAGGAGGGAGAGGGGTAGGGCTGCGCCAACAGGGAGATTGAATCGTGTCTTGGGCTGCCCCTTTGCTCAAGTATATATAGGGGAAGGGGAAGGGCTGCGCCCCCACCTAGGGTTCCCTCCCTAGGGGTGGCGGCCAGCCCTAGATCCCATCTAGGGGGCGGCCAAGGGGGGAGAGAGGGGGGCGCACCACTAGGTGGGCCTTAGGCCCATCTGAGCCTAGGGTTTCCCCTTTTTTCCTTCTCTCTTTGCCTTAGGCCCTGGTGGGGGGCGCACCAGCCCACCTGGGGCTGGTCCCCTCTCACACTTGGCCCACGCAGCCCTCTGGGGCAGGTAGCCCCACCTGGTGGATCCCCGGGACACTCCCGGTGGTCCCAGTACGTTATCGATAGCACCCAAAACTTTTCCGGTGACCAAAACAGGACTTCCCATATATAAATCTTTACCTCTGGACTATTCCGGAACTCCTCGTGATGTCTGGGATCTCATCCGGGACTCCGAACAACATTCGGTAACCGCGTACATACTTTCCCTATAACCCTAGCGTCATCGAACCTTAAGTGTGTAGACCCTACGGGTTCAGGAGTCATGCAGACATGGCCGAGACAACTCTCTGGTCAATAACCAATAGCGGGATATGGATACCCATGTTGGCTCCCACATGCTCCACGATGATCTCATCAGATGAACCATGATGTCAAGGATTCAATCAACCCCGTATACAATTCCCTTTGTCCATCGGTACGATACTTGCCCAAGATTCGATCGTCGGTATCCCGATACCTTGTTCAATCTCGTTACCGGCAAGTCTCTTTACTCATTCCATAACACATCATCCCGTGATCAACTCCTTGATCACATTGTGCACATTATGATGATGTCCTACCGAGTGGGCCTAGAGATACCTCTCCATTTACACGGAGGACAAATCCCAGTATCGATTCGTGCCAACCCAGCAGACACTTTCGGAGATACCTGTAGTGTACCTTTATAGCCACCCAGTTACGTCGTGACGTTTGGCACACCCAAAGCACTCCTACGGTATCCGGGAGTTGCACAATCTCATGGTCTAAGGAAATGACAGTTGACATTTAGAAAAGCTTTAGCATACGAACTACACGATCTTGTGCTAGGCTTAGGATTGGGTCTTGTCCATCACATCATTCTCCTAATGATGTGATCCCGTTATCAATGACATGCTATGTCCATGGTCAGGAAACCGTAACCATCTATTGATCAACAAGCTAGTCAACTAGAGGCTTACTAGGGACATGGTGTTGTCTATGTATCCACACATGTATCTGAGTTTCCTATCAATACAATTCTAGCATGGATAATAAACTATTATCATGAACAATGAAATATATAATAATAACTAATTTATTATTGCCTCTAGGGCATATTTCCAACAGTCTCCCACTTGCACTAGAGTCAATAATCTAGTTCACATCGCCATGTGATTAACACTCACAGGTCACATCGCCATGTGACCAACATCCAAGAGTACTAGACTCAATGATCTAGTTCACATCACTATGTGATAAACACTTAAAGAGTTTTGGGTTTGATCATGTTATGCTTGTGAGAGAGGTTGTAGTCAACGGGTCTTGCCATATTCAGATCCCTATGTATTTCGCAAAACTTTATATCGTAGATGCTGCTACCACGTTCCACTTGGAGCTATTCCAAATTGTTGCTCCATTATACGTATCCGGTATCTCTTCTCAGAGCTATCCGAATAGGTGTTAAGCTTGCATCGACGTAACTCTTTTACGTCGAACTCTTTATCACCTCCATAACCGAGAAACATTTCCTTATTCCTCTAAGGATAATTTTGACCGCTATCTGGTGATCTACTCCTGGATCACCTTTGTACCCTCTTGCCAGACATGTGGCAAGGCACACATCAGGTGTGGTACTTCAGCATGGCATACCGTATAGAGCCTATGACAAAAGCATAGGGGACGACCTTCGTCCTTTCTCTTTCTTCTGCCGTGGTCAAGCTTTGAGTCTTACTCAACTTCACACCTTACAACTCAGGTAAGAACCCCTTCTTTGACTAATCTATTTTGAACTCCTTCAAAAACATGTCAAGGTGTGCATTCTTTGAAAGTATCACCAGGCGTTTTGATCTATCTCTATAGATCTTGATGCCCAATATGTAAGCAGCTTTATCCAGGTCTTCCTTTGAAAAACATTCTTCAAACAACCGTTTATGCTTTCCAGAAATTCTACATTATTTCGAATCAACAATATGTCATCCACATATACTTATCAGAAATGTTGTAGTGCTCCCACTCACTTTCTTGTAAATACAAGTTTCTAACAAACATTGTATAAACCTAAAAGCTTTGATCACTCTATCAAAACATATATTCCGATTCCGAGATGCTTGCTCTAGTCCATAGAAGGATCGCTGGAGCCAGCATACCTTTTAGCATCCTTAGGATCGTCAAAACCTTTTATTGTATCACATACAACTTTTCTTATGAAAACTGGTAAGAAAACTTGTTTTGACATTCATTTGTAAGATTTCATAATCGAAAAATACAGCTAATGCTAACATGATTCCGACGGACTTAAGCATCGCTACGGGTGAGAAATTCTCATCGTAGTCAACTCCTTGAACTTGTGAAAAGACTCTTTCCCACAAGTCGAGCTTCATAGATGGTAACATTACCGCCCACATCCGTCTTCTTCTTAAAGACCCATTTATCTCAATGGCTTGCCGATCATCGGGCAATTCCACCAAAGTCCATACTTTGTTCTGATATATGGATCCTATCTCAGATTTCATGGCTTCTAACCATTTGTCGGAATACGGGCCCACCATCGCTTCTCCATAGCTCGTAGGTTCATTGTTGTCTAACAACATGATATCTAAGACAGGATTACCGTACCACTTAGGAGTAGTACATATCCTTGTCGACCTACGAGGTTCGATAGCAACTTGATCCGAAGCTTTATGATCACTATCATTAACTTCCTATTCAACAGACGTAGGCGCCACAGAAAACATCTTTCTGTGTTGCATCACTCTCTGGTTGAAGTAAAGGTTCGACAACCTCATCAAGTTCTATCTTCCTCCCACTCAATTCTTTCGAGAGAAACTCCTTCTCGAGAAAGGACCCGTTCTTAGCGACAAACAATTTGCCCTCGGATCTGAGATAGAAGGTATACCCAACTCTCACCCTTGGGTATCCTATGAAGATGTTTTTTTCCGCTTTGGGTTCGAACTTCTCTGGCTGAAGCCTTAAGCATCGCAGCCCCAAACATTAAGAAACGACAACTTTGGTTTCTTGCCAAACCAATGTTCATACGACATCGTCTCAAAGGACTTAGATGATATCCTATCTAAAGTGAATGCAGTTGTCTCTAACGCATAACCTCAAAATGAAAACGGTAGATTGGTAAGAGACATCATAGATCGCACCATATCTCATAGGGATCGATTACGACGTCCGGACACACCATTACCTTGTGGTGTTCCAGGTGGCTTCAACTGTGAAACAATTCCACAATGTCTTAAGTGTTTGCCAAACTCATAACTCAGATATTCTCATTGATCAGATCGTAGGAATTTGATCTTCTTGTTATGATGATTCTTAACTTCACTCTGAAATCGCTTGAACTTTTCAAACGTTTCAGACTTGTGCTTCATTAAGTAGATATACCTATATCTACCCAAATCGTCAGTGAAGATGAGAAAACAGCGATATCCACCGCACGCTTCAATTCTCATCGGATCACACGTATCAGCATGTATGATTTCCAACAAGTCACTTGCCCGTTTCATTGTACCTGAAAACGGGGTCTTAGTCATCCTGCCCATGAGGCATGGCTCGCATGTGTCAAGCGATTCAAAATCAAGTGACTCCAAACATCCATCGATATGGAGTTTCTTCATGCATCTTACGCCAATATGACCTAAGCGGCAGTGCCACAAGAAAGTGGTACTATCATTATTAACTCTACATCCTTTGGCGTGAACATGTGTATTACCACGACCAAGATTTAATGAACCAATCACATAGGGTGCATGACCATGAAAGGTATTATCCATGTAAACAGAATAACCATTATTCTCTAATTTAAATGAATAACTGTATTGCAATGAACATGATCTAATCATATTCATGCTCAACGTAGACACCTGATAACATTTATCTAGGTTCAATACTAATCCCGAAGGCAGATGGAGCGTGCGATGGTGATCTCATCAACTTTGGAAACACTTCCAACACACATCGTCACCTCGCCCTCAGCCAGTCTCCATTTAGTCTGTAGCTTTTGCTTCAGGTCACCAATAATAGCAACTGAACCGGTATCCAATAACTCGGTGCTACCAGGAGTACTAGTGAGGTACACATTAATAACACGTATATACTTTGTTGAAGTTTCCAGCCTTCTTATCTACCATGCATTTGGGGTAATTCCGCTACCAGTGACCGTTCCCCTTACAATAGAAGCATTTAGTCTCAGGTTTGGTTTCATCCTTGGGTTCCTTCACCGGAGCGGCAATTGGTTTGCCATCCATGAAGTTTCCCTTCTAGCCCTTGCCCTTCTTGAAACCAGTGGTCTTGTTAAACCATCAACACTTGATGCTCCTTCTTGATTTCTACCTTTTGCGGTCTTAAGCACCGCGAACAGCTCCGGGATCAACTCCATCCCTTGCATGTCATAGTTCATCACGAAGATCTAGTAGCTTAGTGATAGTGGCTAGAGAACTCTATCAATCACTATCTTATCTGGAAGTTTAACTCCCACTTGATTTAAGTGATTGTAGCACCCAGACATTCTGAGCACATGCTCACTAGCTGAGCTATTCTCCTCCATCTTGTTGGCAAAAGAACGTGTCAGAGGTCTCATACCTCTCAACACGGGCATGAGCCTGAAATCCCAATTTCAGCTCTTGGAACATCTCATATGTTCTATGGCATTCAAAACGTCATTGGAATCCCGATTTTAAGCCGTAAAGTATGGTGCACTAAACTATCAAGTAGTCATCAGGATGTGTCTGTCAGGTGTTCACAACATCCACAGACGACATTGTAGGGGTTTGCACATCGAGTGGTGCATCAAAGACGTAAGCCTTCTGTGTAGCAGTGAGGACACTCCTCAGACTACGGACCTAGTCCGCATCATTGCTTACAATATCTTTCAACTTAATCTTTATCTAGGAACATATTGAAACAGGGAGCTACAACGTGAGCTATTTATCTACAACATATTTGCGAAGACAATTCAGACTATGTTCATGATAATTGAGTTCATCTAATGAACTCCCACTCAGATAGACATCCCTCTAGTCATCTAAGTGAAACATGATCCGAGTTAACTAGGCCGTGTCCGATCATCACGTGAGACGGACTAGTCAACATCGGTGAACATCTTCATGTTGATCGTATCTTCTAGACGACTCATGCTCGACCTTTCGATCTTCCGTGTTTCGAGGCCATGTCTGTACATGCTAGGCTCGTCAAGTCAACCTAAGTGTTTTTGCTGTGTAAATCTGGCTTACACCCGTTGTATTCGAACGTTAGAATCTATCACACCCGATCATCACGTGGTGCTTCGAAACAATGAACCTTCGCAACGGTGCACAGTTAGGGGGAACACTTTCTTGAAATTATTGCGAGGGATCATCTTATTTAAGCTACCGTCGTTCTAAGCAAATAAGATGTAAAACATGATAAACATCACATGCAATCAAATAGTGACATGATATGGCCAATATCATTTTGCTCCTTTTGATCTCCATCTTCGGGGCTCCATGATCATTGTTGTCACCGGCATGACACCATGATCTCCATCATCATGATCTCCATCATCGTGTCTTCTTGAAGTTGTCTCGTCATCTATTACTTCTACTACTACGGCTAACGGTTAGCAATAAAGTAAAGTAATTACATGACGTTTATGTTGACACGCAGGTCATAAATAAATTAAGACAACTCCTATGGCTCCTGCGGGTTGTCATACTCATCGACATGCAAGTCGTGATTCCTATTACAAGAACATGATCAATCTCATACATCACATATATCATTCATCATATCCTTTTGGCCATATCACATCACAAGGCACATGCTGCAAAAACAAGTTAGACGTCCTCTAATTGTTGTTGCAAGTTTTTACATGGCTGCTATAGGTTTCTAGCAAGAACGTTTCTTACCTACGCCAAAACCACAACGTGATATGCCAATTTCTATTTACCCTTCATAAGGACCCTTTTCATCGAATCCGATCCGACTAAAGTGGGAGAGACAGACACCTGCTAGCCACCTTATGCAACTAGTGCATGTCAGTCGGTGGAACCAGTCTCACGTAAGAGTACGTGTAAGGTCGGTCCGGGCCGCTTCATCCCACGATGCCGCCGAATCAAGATAAGACTAGTAACGACAAGTAAATTGACAATATCGACGCCCACAACTGCTTTGTGTTCTACTCGTGCATAGAAACTACGCATAGACCTAGCTCATGATGCCACTGTTGGGGAACGTAGCAGAAATTCAAAATTTTCTACGCATCACCAAGATCAATCTATGGAGAAGTCTAGCAACGAGGGAAGGAGAGTGCATCTACATACCCTTGTAGATCGCTAAGCGGAAGCGTTCAAGTGAACGGGGTTGATGGAGTCGTACTCGTCGTGATTCAAATCACCGATGATCCTAGTGCCGAACGGACGGCACCTCCGTGTTCAACACACGTACAACCCGGTGACGTCTCCTACGCCTTAATCCAGCAAGGGGAGAAGGAGACGTTGGGGAAGACTCCATCCAGCAGCAGCACGACGGCGTGGTGGTGGTGGAAGAGCGCGGGACTCCAGCAGGGCTTCGCCAAGCACTACGAGAGACGAGGAGGGAGAGGGGTAGGGCTGCGCCAACAGGGAGATTGAATCGTGTCTTGGGCTGCCCCTTTGCTCAAGTATATACAGGGGAAGGGGAGGGGTTGTGCCCCCACCTAGGGTTCCCTCCCTAGGGGTGGCAGCCAGCCCTAGATCCCATCTAGGGGGCGGCCAAGGGGGGAGAGAGGGGGGCGCACCACTAGGTGGGCCTTAGGCCCATCTAAGCCTAGGGTTTCCCCTTTTTTCCTTCTCTCTTTGCCTTGGGCCCTGGTGGGGGGCGCACCAGCCCACCTGGGGCTGGTACCCTCTCACACTTGGCCCACGCAGCCCTCTGGGGCAGGTAGCCCCACCTGGTGGACCCCCGGGACCCTCTCGGTGGTCCCGATACATTACCGATAGCACCCGAAACTTTTCCGGTGACCAAAACAGGACTTCCCATATATAAATCTTTACCTCCGGACCATTCCGGAACTCCTCGTGATGTCCGGGATCTCATCCGGGACTCCGAACAACATTCGGTAACCGCGTACATACTTTCCCTATAACTCCTTGATCACATTGTGCACATTATGATGATGTCCTACCGAGTGGGCCCAGAGATACCTCTCCATTTACACGGAGTGACAAATCCCAGAATCGATTCGTGCCAACCCAACACACTTTCGGAGATACCTGTAGTGTACCTTTATAGCCACCCAGTTACGTTGTGACGTTTGGCACACCCAAAGCACTCCTACGGTATCCGGGAGTTGCACAATTTCATGGTCTAAGGAAATGACACTTGACATTTAGAAAAGCTTTAGCATACGAACTACACGATCTTGTGCTAGGCTTAGGATTGGGTCTTGTCCATCACATCATTCTCCTAATGACGTGATCCCGTTATCAATGACATGCAATGTCCATGGTCAGGAAACTGTAACCATCTATTGATCAACGAGCTAGTCAACTAGAGGCTTACTAGGGACATGGTGTTGTCTATGTATCCACACATGTATCTGAGTTTCCTATCAATATAATTCTAGCATGGATAATAAACTATTATCATGAACAATGAAATATATAATAATAACTAATTTATTATTGCCTCTAGGGCATATTTCCAACATCCGGATAGAAGAGAGATCACAGTCCCAGAGTATAGACGAGGAATAAAAGATCCTAATACCACCCAATGGCGACGTGAGCCCATGGGCCGCACAACCAAGTTAGTAAAGCAATTTTCATCGACTAGACTCAACTGTTGGCAAGGAGTGTGGAAGGGGGATTCCTATAGGCAGTCGGCTCTGATACCAACTTGTGACTCCCCCGATTTGACAGTACACTAATCATGCACGCAAATGTGTACGATCAAGATCAAGGACTGACGGGAAGATATCACAACACAACTCTTAGACACAAATTAAAATAATACAAGCTTTATATTACAAGATAGGGGCCTCGAGGGCTCGAATACATAAGCTCAAATACACAAGAGTTAGCGGAAGCAATAATATCTGAGTATAGACATAAGTTAAACAAGTTTTCCTTAAGAAGACTAGCACAAAAGTAGCAATGATCGAAAAGGCAAGGCCTCCTGCCTGGGACCTCCTAACTACTCCTCGAAGCCGAACTCCACGTAGAAACATCCTCGGGGTCCTCTAGCTCCTGGACTCCATCATCTGGTTGCGACATCCGAAAAAAAGGAAAAGAGGGAGCAAAGCAACCGTGAGTACTCATCCAAAGTACTCGCAAGCGAGGATCTACACTACATATGCATTGGTATCAATGAAATGGGTAGTATTTGTGGACTGAACTGCAGAATGCCAGAATAAGAGGGGGATAGCTAGTCCTATCGAAGACTACGCTTCTGGCATCCTCCATCTTGAAGCAGTGGAAGAGAGTAGATGGTCAGTTAACCAAGTATCATCGCGTAGCATAATCCTACTCGGCTATCCTCTCCTCGTCGCCCTGTGAGAGAGCGATCACCGACTTGTATCTGGCACTTGGAAGGGTGTGTTTTATTAAGTATCCGGTTCTAGTTGTCATAAGGTCAAGGTACAACTCCAGGTCGTCCTTTTACCGAGGGACACGGCTATTCGAATAGATAAACTTCCCTGCAGGGGTGCACCACATTTCCCAGCATGCTCGATCCCCTTTGGCCGGACACACTTTCCTAGGTCATGCCCGGCCTCGGAAGATCAACACGTCGCAGCCCCACCTAGGCTCAACAAAGAGATCAGCACGCCGGTCTAAATCCTATGGCGCAGGGGTCTGGGTCCATCGCCCATTGCACACCTGCATGTTGCGTGGGCGGCCGGAAGCAGACCTAGCCTCCCTAATACAAGAGCACGCGTTCCAGTCCAATCCGACACGCGTCGCTCAGTCACTGACGTCACGAAGGCTTCGGCTGATACCACGACATCGAGTGCCCATAACTGTTCCCGCGTAGTTGGTTAGTGTGTATAGGCTAGTGGCAAGACTCATATCAAATACCAAGATCTCGTTTAGCATGTTAATTGAATTAACCACGGACGCCGACCAGGGCCAGGCCCACCTCTCTCTTAGGTAGTCTCAACCTGCCATGTCGCTCCGCCACAAAGGTCCACTCAGGGGGCCGTCAGGACAAACGCCCTTTTGGTCCCAATCCGTGAATCACTCGCGGATACTCTGCGAGCCGACCCGACTTTAGTCACCACATATATCATGTATTATGTATATAAGTATATACCCGTGATCACCTCCTGAGTGATCACGACCGATAGTATAGCATGGTCGACGGACAAGAATGTAGGGCCACTGATGGAATACTAGCATCCTATACTAAGCATTTAGGATTGCAGGTAAAGGTAACAATAGTAGTAGCAGAGACAGGCTATGCATCAGGATAGGATTAACGAAAAGCAGTAACATGCTACACTACTCTAATGCAAGCAGTAGAGAGAAGAATAGGCGATATCTGGTG